>NW_017386026.1:1426206-1588046 GCF_000237925.1 Schistosoma mansoni | reverse complement strand
TACGCATCGACTACTGTATGTGAGTATTTGGGGATAAACACTGATATATAATTCGAGGTATTCCATCATGTGACTTTGACTTGAATAAAAATCATGATACATATTCTTTTTGTTATTCATATTAGAATACACAGATGGATATGCATTGATATATGTAATTAACACAAGTGATTCAATTAGGCTTGATTTACCTGCGAAACAATCGAATAGAAAACATTCATCTGCCTCATATTCATTAGGATAATCTTGGACTTGATTTGGATTCTCTGTCTGTGCAAACTTCACTCCTGGACAAGCTGGTTCTCTGATTATTTCGGTAAATTTTGTTATCCCCTCTGATTCATTATACCCCTGACTAGGGATTCTATTCAACATGCATTGTTCGTGAGAGTATCCAACATATGACACAATAACATCAGAAATATGACTAGAATTCAACTCATAAGAAACATATTTGTCACATTCATGAGGAATATCATTAGAGATAAATTCATTGTGAGGACCACTGACACTTGATATGATATCAGAATTCGATTCTTCTGAAATATTTTCCTCAGATTGAATAAGAGTTTCATTAGAGAATGATGGATCATCAGGGAATTCTGCATCTACCAAAACTGAATCTGGTTTTTGATCATGATTTGACTCATTCAACATTTTGTTCTCAGAGTTGTAAGAAATTCCATCAGAAGTATGTGAATTATCACGACAAACCATATTTGGTACAATAACATGAGAAATCCGATAAGTTTGTTGACTAAAAATTTTTGTCTCACAATGATTCTGGGTTTCATTCAACTCTGGACTGTTATATAACGTTATACCTCTTCTAGATAAAGATAACTGATCATTAGAAGCATCCATCTTAGCATTACTTTCAGCGAAATGAACCATGGTATTACAAACTGACTGAATATGTCCAGTTATACCACATTTAAAGCACTTAGAATTACGAAATATACATGAATTACATGGGTGAAACTTGCGGCAGAACATGCATTTACTAAACTTGTGCTCATCATCATGGACTGTTTCACAACTCAATGAAGTATCATCTGAATAAATTTGATTACGCATCGAACTACGACGACTGTTTGAATAAGTGGAATTCCTGATGTTCTGACGAGTCATTTTATCGGATTTTCCTTTCTTACCGCATTCGGAATTTGTATACTTTACATGATCCAACAGAAGTTGCTTGAGAGTTGCATAGGGGAGTGAAATCGGTTTGTCTGGAAGTGCCAAAATCTTTATAAGGCTGTATGCTTCTTTCCCGATGAATGTAAGGAAATGGGCCACAATATTAAAATCCTCATCATCTTCCTTGGTCATAGCCCAGATTTCGAACCTTTCCATGTACTCCTCAAAAGCATCAGAAGTTGAATGAATGTCCAACTGTTGTATCGCAGGCTCCATCGCGACGCCAATATGATAATTAGAAGTATTTGAATTGTAGTATGAACTAGTAATCCCAGGAATAACGCAATTTAATCAAGAAGTATCAGATGAACTCGAACGAATGTATTGTATTTGGAATTCAAAATTACAACAGTCATCAATACGAAGAAGTCATTGATTTATTTAAACACCACAACTGGACAGCCATTTCGTCCTAGTGTGGGACTCCTGAGAAGTGCGCATCCACAAATCCGCCCCGTGGGATTCGAAACCAGGACCTATCTGTCTAGTATGCGAACGCCTAACCTCTAGATCACTGAACGTGCATCCAACTGTTTTAATGTCTAACTTCAACCAATCCACGAAATTGAGCGACACATCCACCATTGTCTTCAGTGAATTAATGTCTCACAGCAGACTTGGTTGAACTCCACTAGTCACTGCTTCTCACTAGAACTCCAGGAAATACCTCTTGAAGCAAGTCACTAGTGAGCATATGTTGAATAATATCAGAAGGGGTTTTTGTGAATATTATAGTAATTTTAATAGTTGGGATCATGAGTCGATTGAAAGCTATTAGTGAACTATATAGTAATAAAGAAAGGCACGGAAAACCAAATTATAGGCTAAATAGAATAAACGTATTTCATGGGAAACAAACGAAGTAATATATATGTGTGAATAAATGCATCAAGAACTATAGCACAACATCTAAGGTAATACAATAATTTATCTTTACAAAAACGTAGATGTGGAAGGACTGTCAAACATTCTCACAAGATTAAGCAGCAACTATTTTCATGTTTACACTTTTAATATAGTGCCAGTGTGAACATATTTGTATGTGAAGGTAGCACATATTTATGTGAAGTATCTATCTATAATGCCTCACAACTCACTAGAGTGTGCCCAGTAAAACTAATGAGGTCAGGATCAGGATCAAATCCTGAAAAAAGCTATTTACATTGATGGTTTACTTACCGCCGAAAATTTGTGTACAGCCTCCTAGGGCCTACACGATCGCAGAGAGCAAAGAAATCGTGCTGCATTTGAATATTTCTATGCTATGACCCTCTTTGTGAGACTGTAGAAACATTTATTTTTCAATCTTGGTTGTTTCTCCACAGAATATAACCGATAGTATAAATTAAGCTTTTCATGAAAGTAAACTCAACATCAGCAGACTTCGTAGTAAAATGAGTCACATTGATTATGGTACAAATAGCCTTGTTTTCAGCCTTCAGTTTGTAATTTCTTAAATATCGGTTAAACCGAGAAGTTAGAAGCTCAATCAAAAAGATGTTATGAGTGATGAAATACATGAAAATAAATTCTAATTGTCTCTAAACCTCTTTCAAACCCTAAGATCATGTACACGTAAACTGGAACAAGTAGAAGCAGTATTCTTGTCAATATTTGTTAAATACAAGGACGATAAATGAATAGTAGGCATTACCGTACGAGACTTCACTAGCCATGATAAAATAACTGTGCAGTGAAATCCAAATAAGAACACCTTGTAGTCTGCCGACAAGTTACATTAGTAACCACTTCGACGTTCACTTGTACTCTGAGACGTCGTTTTCAACATAGTATTTTGTAAAACATTGATTAAGCACTTCAAAAGGATTTATTGATCTTATATCAAGATTTTATTCAAGCTCATCTGATAGCAGTTAGAAATCATAACAGTCAACAAATTAGTATTTACAGAGCTACTTAGTAGGAACCTGCTCAGGAAATCTTAATTTGTTCGTCTTTTAAATGGAATTAATATCGATAACTTTGTGTTTCTGTAGGGATCTGTACGATTAAGTTTTCATATTCCGTGATTTCCCACGAAATTTCAGTGAACTTTAGGATCTGTGCATTAAGTTGAAGCTATTTGTGTACAACAGAAGCAGAAAATCCTATTGAACTGCATATCACTGGCTAATCTTCCGGATAAACAATCACCAAATAATCGCCTATTTAACACATGTAGAAATACTAAACGACACTCATTTGCCCAAAGGAGTAGCATCCAATCTTAAAGTCAAGGTTACTTAAACGATAAATATCAGCGAGCATGAAGTCTAGGTATAAAAGAAATCGTATCATCAAGTTCATTAGTATCTTCAAGTCACGAATACTTTAATAAAAGACGAATTTGTTTAAGTTATCATGTATTCATTTTAGGTAATGCTTGTAAAGAAGGCTTGGTTAGATATGCTATTGATGAAACAGCTGATCTATTGCAAACGACCAACTCTCCAAACTTTATTTGCGTATAAATGAGTGAACCAAATAGTCTCAACATATTTTACCAAAGCCCACGTATTTATGGGGCACTTCGTATTTCAGTAATACCATTGTCGTTCATCTGCATATTAGACAAATCATTGGAGCTACTTATACCTAAAATGTAAACAAAATAAGTAAAATTAAAATGTGTGTTAGTTTGATATTTACCTCATATTTGTAGCATAGTAGCCCATCAAAATGGAGTCCATTTCAATCACAATCCATTTTGAATTAACACCAAGCATATCAGTCTATATACTAAAATAAATAAATAAAATTTTATATAGTTGAGATCATGAGTCAATTGAAACTAAACCACCATTGAAAACCTGGAAGCACTGGGCGGCCGTTTCGTCCTATTGTGGATGCGCACTGCTGAGGAGTCCCACAATGGGACGAAGCGGCCGTCCAGTGCTTTCAGGTTTTCTATGGCGGTCTAGCTTCAATTGACTCATGATTTCAGCTATATAAAATTACTAAAATCTCCACAAACCTATCTTCTGAAAATAAATAAAAACCTGTTTCTAAGTTCAGTTTATTAACTTAATGGTAACTAATGACCATTTCATTCGGTTATTAAAACATTGATTATGCTAATTTACAACTGCATCATATTAAAACATGCATTTCACTGCATTTGTACATGTTGAAATTCATTCTTAATTCTATTCAGTTATCTTTCTAGATATTTTAAAGACCTTTTTTTAAGTAGACAAGATATGATAAAAGTAGTATAGTAAACGACAACATTTATAAATACACCATTTTTCAACCATTTCGAATGTTTTAGAATATACTTTTTTTGAAATGCCAGAGAGGATTGCCCAGTTAGTGAATGCTTGTGGTTTGCTTTTATTCGAAGGAATTATTTGCTGTGATTCAGTCAGCAATAGAATCCCAAGAATATCATTTATTTAAGATTAAATATGTTTTGTAACCAATTTTCTACCATCTTAGGATAGTATAAGTTTCTCATCATCTTTGATGATGTATTCAGTATGGTGTTCAGCCTGGAAAAGAGTAAGAAATATGTTCAATGCGCTTTTCTGGACTATACTTCTGCTTTTGATTCTATCCCAAGACAACTTTCACCTAACAAGTTAATCAGCGTCAACCAACTGATTATATTCTTACCTCTCTGGAAGAGAACAGTACAGGTGTACCGCAAGGAGCTGTTCTTTCACCTCTTCTTTCCGCTTTTTTTCTGCATGACCTGCCATCTTCCACAGAAAACACTTTTGTGAAATATGCGAACGACCTCACTGTATGGTATGCCGATTTCTACCTCTTTACATCCCATAGAAATGAATGGGTTTTCGTCTCGTATTGAATGGTAATCTGTTGGTAATGGCCTCTTAATTAAGCCGTCTAAATGTCAAGCTGTTAACTCTAGCTTGAGACATGGTGTTATAACGTGTAAGTGAGTTGCGTGGCCTGTTTCGTATATGAACGCCCAATGATACACAAAAGCCGTGTGAGCAGTCTTGAGTGCTTGTCAGTCCTACTTTCTGCCTAGCCCACCAATAACAGCCTCGGCAATATGAATCATTATTCACAAACATACTGGGTTTATATACAAACCAAACAGACCACATCGTACCAAAAAATAGAAAATAACATTTGTACAAGATTTGGCCAAATGTGGCTGTTAATAGGGGGAAAGTAATCGATAGACTGATGATAACTCAAGAATCGTATAATAATAGTTCAAAGGTCAAAATAAAGCTAATGATATAACAATTATATAATAGGAAATGTACATATTACATTGGTCCATAACTAGTCCTCAGAGTTACCATTCATAATTCACCAGGGGATATAACACATGGACAACACCTAAACACTATTTTGGGATCCCATAATGCTTGTGACATTGCAGACTCCTTGATAAACACAGTGTCGAAGGTCAATTATCTCGGTGTTACTTTTTCCTCTGATCTCTCCTGGTCTTCTCATGTTTTATTGCTATCGAAAAAAGTTTACCGTTTGACTTACTACATAAAGAGGCTGTATGCATTTGGGATTACTCGACACCTACTCTTTCAATTTATCAGTTGCTGCATATTACCTTTTACTACTTACTGTTCTTCATTATTCTTTCGCGAGCTCTTGAGAAAAGGCTTTTCTGTATTGTGGAGAGTGCTGAAGGTAGTTAGCTAGGTGTGTGTTGAATCATTTGAGGTCATTATTAATATGGTTGTGGATAGACATCTAAATTCTTGCAAACTTCTGACAGGTGTTATCTGATCAGATACTAACCATCCCTTTCATTCATATTTTTCTCCTTGTATATCCTCTGTCAGAACGAGATGTAAATCCACTAAAATCCATGCACGCAAGCAAAGGTATAAAAGTTCTATAATACCTTTACCAAGTAAATATACTCTATGACGAACAGGTTGCTAGAGTTAACCTGGTCAATAACCCCTATTCTTAAACATGTCTCTAATTTGAAAAGTTTTGCAAATTCAGGTCCTTTTTAACCTTTTTATTTTCTGTTGTTTTATTTATTTTTGTAAAAGAAACTTCTTGAAATACCATGTGCTGAGAATTTTATATTAAATAAAGCCATTAATAATAATAATAATAATAATAATAATAATAATAATGGTAATTCGTAAAGTTGCAGCAAAGAATGTTGTTTTGCGAAAGTCCGAAATTCTCCTCTTCAAGACGTTTGTAACTATATCACCTTTGAAATCGATGTTTATATAAAGTGTTTACTTATCTACAGAGGTTAATTGTGCTTCAAGTGGTTTGAGTTGTATATCCTTGTCAATGAATGATGATGGATACTTATTGATTCACGTACTGCCTTGATACATTTAATATTTTCATCTGCCCACATAACTATTCATGTTTATCTGAGTAAAGCTTTATGATGATATATAATTGAAAGTAACATTGTTCGCTGATATCTGTGTTGTGCCAATTTGCACAATAAAATTCTTTAATATTATATGAATTATATATATATCAACATCATTGATGAACACGGTGGATCTGATGCAGATGTGAGGGCGAGGATCGGCAAAGCAAGAGCAGCATATTTACAACTGAAGAACATCTGCAACTCAAGCCAATTGTCAACCAACACCAAGATCAGAATTTTCAATACAAATATCAAGACAGTTCTACTGTATGGGGCGGAGACGTGGAGAACTACGAAAGCCATCATCCAGAAGATACATATGTTTATTAACAGATGTCTACGAAAGATACTTCGGATCCATTGGTCAGACACTATCAGCAACAAGTTACTGTGGAAGACAACAAACCAGATTCTAGCGGAGGAAGAAATCAGGAAGAAGCGCTGGAAGTGGATAGGACACACATTGAGGAAATCACCCAACTGCGTCACAAGACAAGCCCTCATATGGAATCCTGAGGGTCAAAGGAGAAGAAGAAGATCAAAGAACACATTACGACGAGAAATGGAGACAGACATGAGAAGAATGAACAAAAACTGGATAGAACTAGAAAGGAAGGTCCAGGACTGAGTGGGTTGGAGAATACTGGTTGGCGGCCTATGCTCCATTGGGAGTAACAGGCGTAAGTAAGTAAGTAAGTATATATTTATATATTCAGTTTACTTATTTTTTTATTCAACTTACCTAAATAGTCTAAAATTAATAAAAGTAATTGTTGAAATAATTCTTGTGTATCATCACTAGATAATACAGCATCAAATAATCCAGGATTATCACGATGTATTTGTGGATATAATTGATCAGTTCTTTGAATATACCAATTTATCCATTTCTCTGTATTTTCTAATGATGTTTCTAATATATTATCATCACATGACAATCCAGATTGAGTACAATGAATTTGTGATATACTCACACGTATTACTCTTTCATAATGATGTAAATTATTTGGTAAACACAAGATTGATCGAGGTTTTAATCCAGCTAAACGTAATCCATACAAAAGTTCTAATTCACCAACAACTATACCGGCTAATCCACGACGTGCAATACTTTCTAGTATTTCCCATGATAATCCATATTGATATCCTAAATTAAATATGTAGAAGAAATCACAATTTTATATCTTTCTTCGAAGACTGTATTACATAACTGATCAGGATAATTGAAAACTATTGAATAAAGCCTTATTATCAGTTTTATATACAATTATGAGCTAATAAACTACAGATCTTATGAGACAATTGTTGACGATGCCTAATTGTTCAATAGGTAATGAAAGTGATGCAAACATACCGTTCAATAGGAAAAGTCAGATATCTAAAGAACTAGATTACAATTTTAATGGAAAAACAAAAAAGACATGGAAATGGGATTTTACTGATGGAATACTAGAATACGTGAGAAATACATCCATTAAACATAATTTACTGAAAAATTAGGGCGAAAAATGTGTATTGTCGTACTTTTTTTACCAGGGTATGTTAAGGGTAAGAACAAATTGTTTTTGAAGACATCAAGAGGGTTTGAATTTCCGTATAGCCAAGGCTTCAATAAACCTTAATATACGACCTTGAAGGCTTTTACACAAAACTACAAATGCTAACTTGATATCAAACAAGATCAAAGTATAGACAGACTCTTCCTCTATTGCGAAACATTTGGTTGAAACTGGTCATAACGTTCAT
Organism: Schistosoma mansoni; assembly: GCF_000237925.1. Classification (NCBI taxonomy): domain Eukaryota; kingdom Metazoa; phylum Platyhelminthes; class Trematoda; order Strigeidida; family Schistosomatidae; genus Schistosoma; species Schistosoma mansoni. Next base: position 1,579,747 of record NW_017386026.1, on the reverse strand, counting down.
ATCAAGTTAGCATTTGAAGTGCTGTACAAAAGTACTTCTTTTTATTGATAACTTGAAATTTACATTTAAATCATAAAATGATTGAATATGGATCACATTAAATGAAAGAATAAATAAACAAATGAATTCTAGAAATTCGAAAACATTGTTCGATTGATCAGTTGAAGAGATTTATTCAATCTTTGTTAAAACGAACTAGCTTCGATCACAGAATTTGAAAATAATCTTAATCAACAATAATTGACATCAACTAAGGAATCAATAGTAAAAGCGGAGAACCCGTGTAATATTTTCTGTTGGTTAGGAAGGTTTTAAAGGTAATTCGCCTTGACTCAACTTTGGGTTACATTTCATGTTATCATGATTATGACTTACTGGTTAAGATTTTTTAAGATTTAGTCAATTTGTACTGTAGTGAACGAGAACACAAGTAATGACAATCGAGTGTACTTGAAGATAAAATTGCAGAACATCTTAGTAAAATCCGAGAACCATACAGTAAGTACTTCATTTGAAAAATGTCAATAAATTATCTCAGACTTGACTGTTCCTTCGTTTCCACATCTATCATTCTTTGTTCTCATTTTCTTTTCTTCGATCTTCTTAATCTTCTGCCTCCAGGCATTTAACTTTCGATTGATGATACATACTACTTATATCTGTCAACAGTAGCACATATACAGTAGTAAACCACTATTTTCGTTTAATATAACTATGAAATGTTCACAAAATCATCTAAACAGATTATAATCTTATGTTTACAAGTTACTAGCCCTCAAATGCCTTGTTGTGGCCAAGGGTGGGGAGAACCCGCTCTCCCTCTCCAAATGCTCTCACATAGCCACGCGTATATAGTCACCGGAAGGGAAGTCCTACTCACTGCCTTCTTAGGGCATGACTGTTGTTTAAGAAATTGAGAGGACGAAAAGCGAATGTCCGGCGCTTTAATCGGGTCGATGAATATGAACGGTCCACCTAGGGGAGTTGGAAAACCCTGATCCCAAACCAATGGTGAACATGGGCTTCAGGATCCTGAGGGAACAAATGGAGTATGAACATATTGCTGGTCACCGGCTACCATGAGACTACATGTCCAGACGTTGTTTCACTACCTTGTGGATCAGATCTTTAGGTTGAAGGCTCCGGGTGTGCTCTTCTAAGAAAACCACCTGCTCCAGTTTGGACACCCGTGCAGTATCACAGACCACATACATATCAACTGACTGTGACGCATTTGTATTCGGTACCTCTATTTACCAATATTTATGTGTTCAAATAAATAAAAAATCAGTAGCTTTAAGATAGGTTTCACAAAGGTATAGTTAGATGTGTGTATCAATGAAATCAACCCAGTTAAGAACTCTGCCCAGGGAGTTGAAGGAAGAATTATGACGCTTCATGATAAAAGCCGAGTTCCTTTGGAAGTCACAAGGCCGATGCCCCTCCCCTATAAAAACTTACTAGATTCATTTTTTGGAATATGAGTCTATTAGTTCATATTTAATAATTATCCATTGTATGTTTTTTTAAAAAAAAATATTTCTAATGATTTTCACAACAACAAAAAATAATAATAATAATTTCAAACTATACAATTCTTAGTTGAAAGTGTGAGTCATTTGAAGCTAGACCATCAAACAAAACCTGAAAGCATTGGACGATCGTTTCGTCCTATTTTGGGACTCCTCAGCAGTGCTCATCCACAACCTCACCTCGCGAGATTCGAACCCAGGACTTACCAGTCTCGCGCCAGAGCACTTAACCGATAGTCCCACAATAGGACGAAACGGTCGTCCATTGCTTCCAGGTTTTCCTTGGTGGTCTAGTTTCAATTGACTCACACTTTCAACTATGAAAATACTGAAATCTACACAAAACCCCTTTCTGATTATACATTACTTACCCATAATTTGAGCAGTTTGAATAAATTCACCATCTATTTGTTTTTTATTAAAATTTTCTTTATTTATAAAATAATAATCAACACCATCAATTTCATTATTATTATTATTAGGGTTGTTGTTTAATTGAGTGATAGTTACCACGTTATTAGTATTATTATTATTAGATGAATCTATTGAATGAATAGAATTGAATTGTTTTATTAATTTATTACATTTAGGTAATCTATCTGTATGACATATAAGTGGTATAAAATAATTATCTAATTGTTGACATAAGAATTTTCTTAATTGACGTTTATTAATACCAACTGGTCCAATAATAGCAAGAATTGGATATGGTGTATCTATATTTGGTAAAGTACTTTAATGGGGAAGAAAAATAATAAATTATAGAAGAGTTTAGTTTGAATAAATAAATAAATAAATAATTAAAGAAATAAATTAAAATCATAATTATCAGAAGGGGGGTTTGTGGAGATTATTAGTAATTTTATGTAGTTGAGATCATGAGTCAATTGAAGCTAGACTACCATGGAAAACCTGGAAGCATTGGACAGCCGTGTCCTCCTAGTGTAGGATTCCTCAACAGTGCGCATCCACGACCTCACCTTGCGAGATTAGAACACAGGACCTACCAGTCTCGAGCCAGAGCACTTAACCTCTTGATCACTGAGCCGGCCAGCATCCAACGGTGTTAATGTCTAACTTCAAACAATCCAGGAAAATGAGCGACACATCCACCATTGTCTTCAATGAGTTACTATCTCCCAACAGACCCGGTAGAGTAGATTTCCTAATTTTGGTACTGTAGACAATAGTTAGAATATAATATGAAGTTTGTAAGTACGAAATGGAGATACAGTTTTTCAAATGGAACTTTGTCAAAAAAAAATGATAAATAAATAAATTATAATATTAAAGCCACTAGAACTATGTTTACATTTTTGACTGATTCAACAGTCAACTGGAAAGCATGTCTACTATTGACAAAAGCCATTTTATGAATGTTGGATGTTGGCTCAGTGGTCTATCGAATAAGTGCTCTGGCGCGAGTCTGGTAGGTCCTGGGTTCGAATCTTGCGAGGCGGGATCGTGGATGCGCATTGCTGAGGGGTCCCACAATAGGAGAAAACGGCCGTCCAGTGCTTCCAGGTTTTACATGGTGGTCTAGCTTTAATTGACTCATGATCTCAACTATATAAAATCATAATTGTTAGTTTATCGCTTCAATGGTATAAAACAATGATTGAATATTGGTTGTGTGATAATTTATTCGAGTAGAACAAAACCATCATATGCTCATCAGTGACTGGTTTCAAGGGGTATTTTGTGGAGTTCTAGTAAGAAGGTGTGACCAGTAGAGTTCAACCGAGTTTGTTGTGAGATAGTAATTCATTGAAGATAATGGTGGATAGTGTCTCAACTTAGTCAATTTCGTGGATTGTTTGAAATTAGACATTAGACCCTTGGATGCTCGTTCAGTGGTTTAGAGGTAAAGCGTTCACCCACGAGACCGACAGGTCCTGGGTCCGAGTCCCGTGTAAGGAGTCGCCGATGCACACTTCTGAGGAGTCTCACACTAGGATGAAATGGCTGTCCAGTGCTTCCAGGTCTTTAATAATCATCTAACATTGATCTATTCATGATATCAATTGAAATATTCGTATATTTTAATCATAAAGAATCTAACTACCAATATCGATTTCCTGATATTTAAGCTCATTAAAATAAATGGCGAAACATTTGAAAAATTTATAAATTTAAAAAATAACTTTTAAAGATGACAAAAAAATTGTACAACAGTGGTGGAATAATGGAATCATTCTTCAACCTCTTTCAATCAATAAAACTCGTTCTTAAACTATCTATAGTATAAATCAATCATTTTAAATTCTCTCTTTTTGATTGAACATCATTACACGTTACATTTAAATGAAACAAATATTGGATATAAATACTTATCAAAGTTGAATGTTAAGAAAATACTATTTACTAAAGGAGGTAAAGATATTGTTGAAAGTACACACAGAATATTAACATGTCATTCATTTGAAAACTACTTCATTTAACAATCTTTTCATATAACTAATGAAAACTATCTACTTGTCTTACTGTAGTGAGCGAGAACACGAGTGTGGTCAATCGAAATTATTTGACAGAAAAATAACAGACTTTCTCACTAAAATCTAACAACCATACAGTAAACAGTTAATTTGTGGAATAACAATCATTTGTCTCAATCTTAACTGTTCCTTCTGCAAATATCAGTCTATAGTCTTCGATTATTATTGTACATGCATTTTCATACCAATTCCGTCTGATTTCTGTTCTTTCCTTATCAAATTTCTAGTGAAATACATTCTATGCCTGGCCATCACTACATACTACTTATGTGGATATAAGTAACCCAAACCGCATTACTTCTAATTAAAGGATAAACTGTTATGAATAACCAACTCAATGTACTTGTACTAATTTAACCTTTTTAAAGAGTGATTTTCATGTATTGTTTATCAGCTTCTCTCTTCTTGGTCACTCAAAATCATTTGCCAGAAAAGCTTGTTAGATGATAATGAAATCATATTGGTTAAGTTTATTGCATCAGTTAGCTTGAAAATGTTCAATCATGAATTTCCTCCATTGATTTCATTTACAGTAACTAAGCCCCCACATTGTATCTACTTTATAGCCCTGTTACACATTGTGAAAGTTTTATTCATTCACAAATTATAGTAAATATTTTCAGTATAAAATTCTTTGTATTTAGATTCAACTGTTTGTTATCAATCTAACGTTACCTCATATTTGCCCCTACACAAGATTTATAAAAGTACTTTACTGATGATTATGTCAGCATTATTTATCTACTTTAATTTCCTGATTGTAATTCAGAGGATATACTATAAAGCTAAATATTAGGATTACGTAAACTTATTATTACTTTAATTATGAGATAGGACATAAGTTCGTGAATATTTAGCGCATCTGTTGTCCAATGTTCAAAATCTGTACCGTACCAAGCATTTGTAAGCATTTTACCAGTCAGTGATTGCTACATCTAAGAGAATAGTTTCATTGACGATTTGATTTCAAGCCCTAAATTTTACTTAATTGACACTTTGGGATGTGGTACAGTGATATGTTCACAATAGATATACATGAATAGCTATAAATGATTGAAATGGATTCTTCAATCAAAATTACATTGTTATCCTTGGTGCTTACCTACTAGATGCACAAAACAAAATACTCGGTATTTCACTTTTCTTGGTTATTGGAGAAGGAATGATTAACCTCAAACCTAATTATCAGGATATTCCTTAGTTTTTGAAAAAAAAAGTCATTCGTAATCATTTACTTAATCGACAACGGTAATTAGTACAAAGATGGATAGTGCCTAGCAGTGGAATCCAGGACGCGCGTTTTGTCCTATTTGGGACTCGTGAACATCAACTCTGAGATGCAGGTACATCCAGCTAACGAGTCCCAAATAGGACGAAACGTGCGTCCTGGATTCCACTCCTAGCCACTATCCATCTTTGCTTACAAGGCTTGTAAAATAAGGCTATATCGAGGCAATACGCACAGTATGCACATATGCCAATAAGAGACTGACCAGTTGCAGTCCTAAACATCAATGGGAAGATTCAAACAAGTAATACTAAGGGAAGGTAATTAATACAGTTTTAAATTTCTTATAATCGATGTTTCAGTATAAACTGAGGATTTATTGTTAATTAATGTTCTTCCTGAGCATATATTTTGCTGATGCTAACAGTTATTTCGCAAGATGACAAGATTCATATACGAATGAATTTATAACTACAACCTAACACATAACCATAGTAACAAAAACAGTTACTTGTCCTAAGTTTTCTAATTCTTAGAAGTTCGCATATATGATCTCACAGGGGAATCGAACAAAGAACCTTTGATCTCGCGGCGAGAACTTAACCTCGATATTACATGATTGTAGAAATAGAATCAGTAAATTGTGTATACCATAAAATTTAAACAATCTCCATAAATCTTCTAGACTTATAATAATTAATTATATTAATTAAAATAAATTTACCAATCTCTTAAACGTTGAGGTTTTGTAAATTGATGCAATAAATTAATTCGATGATCTTCTCTGGCTACTTGTTCTAATGTAGGTTCATAGTAAAGATTTGCGCGTACCTAGAAAAAATAACAATAGAGATATGATATAGTGGACACTTAAAAAAAACTTAATGCAAATTGATGAAGGTTGTTGAGGGGCAGTGAAAATAAACTGTTTTTTTTAAAAAAAAACAACTGTTAATCATCTAACCAATTCCTACACTTAATTTATCATGACTCTCTGTGTTATAATTTCTCTTATGACGACCCAGCTATTCCTATTGCTTATTACTCTTGGACACTACTTCACTCGACAAGTTCGCAAATCAGAACACGATTGAACAGGAAAAAATTATATTCCAAATAAAAAGGGTAGATGGATATAAGAAGCACAATAAGAAAAACTCAAGTATACTTATAGTATTCATATGAGAAGATTCTAGACTGTTCTCCAAATATCGACTGACGCTGATTGAATAATAATTAGCCAATCAGCGTGCACCGACACCATTCTGTCCGGAACGTACTTTAATCCAATTTATATTGAGTTAACAATCTGTATTAATTATATTTTGTTACGACCTAACGGATTAGCATAATAACACAATATTAATAATTTGAATACAACATTTACTAAGTAAATGTGCATAAGAATCATCTTACAAAACCTATTCGGACACAGTATTATACGATAAATCATAACACATACACACTACATTCATTCATTTCTTCTATGTAAAGCTTTGAATCTATTCTAACTTCCTAACAAAAAGAATCAGTCAGGCAATCCAAATTTATATGACGTCATGATTTATCCAGTGCTTAATGTTAAAACATATGGCTTTGTGGATTTCATAGGATTTTCATAGTTTTTTTAAAATCACAAACAAATTTTGGTTAGACAACCACTGTCGTCATGGATAAGCACTGTTGAGAATTCGCATACTAGAACGGAATGGATGTCCAGTGCTTCTAGGATCTGAGTAGTGATCTGACCAAGATCAGTTTGTGATTTAAAAACTATGAAAATTCGATAATTTCCACAAAATTCTATACCGATAATAATCATTTGGTAACTGGTAACAAGCTTCAAGATAGAATTCTTGGAGTTCTGTTGAAATACCAAGACCAGTGGACATCAACCATCTCAGATGTGAGACAGCCATTCACTACAGACTCTTAATATCAATCGAAAGTAATAAAAAAAAACGCTAAATCCTTGACAAAATTGAAGCCGGTTCAAATGTGAACATTTTCACAATAACAATAATGATAATAACAATTATCACTTATAGTTGAAATCATGAGTCAATTGAAGCTAGACCACCATGGAAAACCTGGAAGCACTGGACGGCCGTTTCGTCCTGTTATGGGACTCCTCAGCAGCGCGCATCCACGATCCCGCACTCGCGGTTAAGTGCTCCGGCGCCAGACTGGTAGGTCCTGGGTTCGAATCTCGTGAGTGCGGGATCGTGGATGCGCACTGCTGAGGAGTCCCATAACAGGACGAAATGGCCGTCCAATGCTTCTAGGTTTTCCATGGTGGTCTAGCTACAACTGAATCGTGATTTCAACTATGAAAATACTGAAATCTCCACAAAACCCCTTCTGATAAATTATCGCTTACTCTATCCATTATTGACACTCGACGATCATCCAAGATTTTCAAGTTTTTCAAATGAAAAATTATTCTTTGAAAATAATTATTCTGATCACAAATTGGATTATTTTTTAAATTTAAATTATGTAAACATGATAATGATTTAAGTGGCCTTGAATAAATTTACCAAAAAAAGAAATTAAATTCAAATAAAAGGAAATATTTAACAAGAAAATTTACTTATTTATTTATTTGAACACATAAATATTGGTGCAAGGAAGCACCAGATACATATGTGCCGCACAAACCTCAGTTGATTTGTGTGAGAGTTATGATACTGCTCAGGTGCCCAAACTGGAGCAGGTGGTTTTCTTAGGAGGCCACACCCGGAGCCTTTGACCTAAAGATCTGATCCACAAGGCAGTGGAGCATCGTGAGGAGATGTAGTCCCATGGTAGCCGGTGATCAACGATTGAATCATACGCCATTCGTTCCTTCCGGATACTGAAGCCCATGTTCACCATTGGTTTGGAATCAGGGTTTTCCAACTTTCCTAGGTGAACTTTCCGTGTCCACCAACTCGGTTAAAGTGCCGGACATTCGCTTTTCGTCCTCTCAATTTTGTAAACAACACCCGTGGTGCAAGAAGGCAGTGAGTGAGACTTCCCTGACAGAGGCTATATACGCGTGGCTATGTGAGAGCATTTGGAGAGGGAGAGCGGACTTTCTCCAGTCTCGGCCGTAACAGGGCATTTGGGGGCATAACAAGGAAAACAAAGAAAAAGAAGAAAAACAAAACTTACATTAAACCTTGATGATCTATAATTTGATTCTGACTTAAATTCAATATATTTAAACGTTTCATAAATGTTAAACCATTTATAAAACTAATATTACATCCTTGTAAATTTAAATATTCAATTTTATATGGTAAAATACCATAGCAACTAGAATTTATTTTATTGTCATTATCTAATAAATTTTTATTAAAATATTGCTTGGCAACTAAATTTTCATTATTATATAAATTATTTTGTATCCATGACCATTCATTTGAATTTAATTGAATATTGAATACATTAGATAATTTAGGATTAGAACTTAAATTAAGGAAACGTAATTGTGGGATACCTAATAAGGTTGGATAATTTTTAATAAAACGATTTGTTTCTTTTGTATATATGGATAAATTATTATTACTACCCTCTAAGGGGTTAATAGCACCAAGTTGAATTTCATTTTTATTTAATCCAATTAATAAATATGAATTTAAATGACAAGAGGTCATATCTAAATAACGTAAATTCATACATCCCCATAAACCTATTTTAAAGAAAAAGAAAAAATAAATGGGAGAAAACAAAACATTATTTAATCATAAATAAGTTTTTTTCAAAAAAAAAAAGAAATAAGACGAAAATAACTATTTGTTGTAGTTATTTTCGTCCCTGTCGCCACTGATAGGTCTTGCTGATTGAACGCTATATTTGGATCCTAAACTAGTCTCGTAAACCCCCAAGATAAATCTACACAGCGACTTGAACTCGAGAGAAAAGGTGCGAAATATGCGAGAAGCACTTTACTCCAAAGGTTTATTCATGTACAAAAAATATAGAGTTTTTATAGTATTTTAGAAGTCCTTGGGTTTTCTTGAAAATTCTAGAATGCTACTAAACATATTAGCAGTGTAATAATCAGCAAATCAGAAACTATACTTGTGACTTTTCACTTTCGGGATGGTTTTGGTAAAACTTCTAGTCAAACACTGATTGGATAGAATGCTTCTAAATGTTTCCTGAGCTTGTCATGTCTACTGCGAGAAATTTTCAGGATCGCCCCAACAATTTGGTTTTTTCTTTTGTTCCATAGAAATTATATCTCATCAAACATCATGAGTATTATTACGTATCAGAAGGGAGATTTTGTGGAGATTGTAGTAATTTATTAGTTGAGTTCATGAGTCAACGAACCCTCACACGGGATCCGAACCTATGATCTTGTTTGAAGTAAGACATTAACACCGTTGGATGCCCACTCATTGGTCTAGAGGTTAAGTGCTAGTGCGCGAGACCGAACATCCTGGGTTCGAATCCTGAGAGTGGGGTCTTCGGTGAACACTGCTGAGGAGTCTCATGCTATGACGAAGCGGTCGTCTAGTGCTTCTAGGTTTTCCATCGTGGTCTAGCTTTAACTGACTCATGAACTCAATTATTACTATTTACTTTGATTAATAAAGCTTTTCGTTTGATAAAAGCAACCAATCAAAATGAATATTCCATATATTTGGTATTTATTTAGGCCTAGAATTTGAATGTATTGTTTTTTTTCGGTATAATGGGTTTGTGAATATTGTTAATTACCAGCGAGATTATGAACCCATAAAGATTAAAGAATCGCTAAAAACTAGAAAGCACTGTATACCAGTGTACATTTATGATTACACTTGTGATTAAACTCAAGATCTTGATGATTCGTAAAGAGTGTTTGGCCAGTAGATAACTGAGCGTGGGTCCAGTAGTTTACACTTTTAATTTCAATTAACTCATAGTATTGTATAAATATCTTTCATTGCTTTTGGTGGATCACTGAGTTACAACCAGCATGGCTGATTAAAGTTAGACGTGTCAACCAGTGGATGAGGGCTAAGTTTTCCAAAGGTTAAACACTTGTCACGATCATCAAGATCTACATTCTGATCCTCAGAGGGGAAGCATATAAGCCCAGGTAAGTAGTTCGAAACTAGGATGAGACAGTTTTCCAGTGCTTTCTAGTTTTCTGTGATCTCCATAGCGTATTTGTTTTATAAATTTGGAATAAGAATATATGTTCTTCAGTTGACAGGTCCTCTCTTATTGACTTACGTTTAAAAATATTTTGCAAAATGATGTTTTCAGCCAATTTCGATCTTTAGTTTATTCAACTTGAAGAACTTGACTAAGCTGATTTTCCAACAGTAGGTATAAAAATATCCTTGTAAGGAATCTACTCACGAATGATTTATTGTAACGTTTCGAATCTTTTAAAGAATATGGACCACGGTTAAGTTCAGGTGATTCAGGTGATTTGGAGAAACATTGTTCAACTTGGAGGATGAATTCATTCTGACTTTTGGCTATATAGTAATGCACGTCAAAGGTCTCGTACAGAATCATTGTGAGATAGGAATTATGCTTTCTATGACATATTCAAGTCTCTGGTTTAACCAATTATGTGACTATAGATTGTTAGTGGTCACCAGTCTCTGAATAACATGAAACACATATTTGCTTTTTTATGGTGTTCAGTTAGTCAGCATATTTTTAATGAGCATTTATGGCGAAAATTATTACTCTTATTAGCCGGAAATGGAGCACCGATATAGCCTGGTAGCCAGTCATAACACGAACAGAGCATATATGTAAACGAATTCCATTATTATCTGTTCTATCCCTAAAATTCAAACATTCATCAGCTTATGTAAGTTAACTATCAGACCAAAATATGCCACAAATATTTTAAAACACAACAAAGTGGCAGGAAAAAAGAAAGGGTTGAATAATTAGCTAACAATAATCTAGGGGAGGTAAAACACAAAACAACAGTTCATATATCAAATGAAAGCTTAAGCCAACGGAAATATAAGAATCAAGTAATATGATCAGTTAATAGTTATGCATTAGAACTATGTATATATTTGATTCTCCGAAAATTAATTTCAAAAATTCTAACTTCCTCGATATTAGCTCATTTCTAACACAAGAGTTTTATTGAACAATAAATTGTTATAGAATCAGCTAACTTATAAAGATTAACAGTCACTCTGGATAAACTGACCGTGCTAATTAGGGGAATTTTTCAATCCTATAATTTCTCGTTCGAATTTATTCAAAATAAGTATCCACAAGATCGTTTTCACTGTGCAAATGATGCTACTCTTTAAAAGCTTTGTAAACTCAAATAAATTTACGAATCAGTTTAGGAGGTTTCTGGAGATTATTAAAGTTTGATACGTTACAACACAAATTGACTGCCATTCGTAACCACTAAAAATATTAGGCTGGCGCAGTTATCTTGAAGTTTAGTGTTAGTGCACAATGTTGAAGGTCCTGAGTTCGTGCCTTGGACGCGAGGTAGTGAATTCGCACTGATGAGAAGTCCCATACTTGAACGAAATGGCTGTCCATTACTTCCAGGTCTTGAATGGTGGTCCAACTTAGATCGGTTCACAATTTCAATGAAATTCAATAATCTCTAAAACTGTACACTTAGAATTACATTTTACGAACTGATTTCAAATTTACTGAGGATCACAGGTTACTGTGACCGTTAGTATAAATATTTTGTAAAAAAGAATTAAATACAGGTAACATCAACTTACCAGATATATTTCCTAATGGATTATGAGATACATTTAATTTTTCTAAAAACGGTAACCGATTAAGTTCTGGTAGTTCATGTATATTATTCTTTGAAATATCCAAAGAAATTAAGCTTTTACAACTAATTATTGAAGTTATATTATTTAAGAAATTATTGGATAAATCCAAACATTCTAATTTATCAGCATAATTTAATAATGTAATATCACGTAGCTTGTTTGATGATAGATTTAATGATGTTAAATTTTTCCATTGGATTTGGTTAAGTAAATGGATCAGATCATTTGAATTAGATAAATTCCCTTCAGAAAAGTGAAATGATTGATTATTTGGGGAGTTTCGTAAATTTTTTAGACAGTGATTTTCTTCAGTTAAGGTAGACATTTGAATAATGACATAGATAACTTAATTAATTAGTTATACTGAAAACTATAATGTTCTTTTATCGAGACAGTGAGGGAAATTATCATATTTTTGGAGAATCTATAGGAATGAAACATTATAAAATTTGATCACTTGGACATATTTAACAAAAGCATTGTTAACTTTTGCTTATAAAATTCACGATAAAAACTGAGTTAAACTAGATAACTGTCAGTAGTTTATTGGTTCAAGCTACCAAACTTCATTATGACATAAAAATGACATGATAAAAACGTCACTTCTAAATAAGAATTCGACCTTGATTAATCAACAGTACAATTTGAGAAGTTCCAATTAGTCTGTTAATAAAGTGCTACCGATTTGTTTGCAGTGCTGGATTGCTAAGAACGAAATATCAGTAAAAAGTACCATATTTATACAATTTGGTCTACAGTAAGGAAGATACTCAATAACTAAGGTAAATAAATTCCGCTTTCTTTTGTGTCCCTTTATTTTAAGAAAAATATTCTTCTTTTGAAGCATGTTCAAAGAAAAGCAATTTAAATTTGAGAGCCCCTCAATCCCTCTGCAAGCTTTTAAATCCCAGCTTGCGCAATGCAAAGCTGTATATCATGATTCATAATATTACTCGGAGCAATCTTCACCTTAATTAATCACCACTACGTTTCGGTACAAAACTGCACTTAAGAATACATACGACTGTAATAGAAAAAAAAGCTCACATAAAAATTCATCTTAACTTCTTAAACTATAGAATCATTAGATTGGAGAACTCTCCACCAGAATTAATGGCAGCAGCCCTCTCTGCCGAATCGTTCAAAATGATTTGATATTTCCTTTATTTTTTAAGTATTTTTTGACAATCCTGATTATTATGGATAAAATGTTTTTTATTTCTAGTATCAAAAGGAGCAAAACAAAAGTCAAAACTTACCATAACCAGGAACGCTCTCTAACTGCCCGGACGCAGATTATAGGTAATGAACAGTTTGTTGATTTTGACCAGTAAATCTTAAGGTATAAAATTGGAAATATATATATATATATATTGGAAGAAGTGAAATATTACTTTAGTTGAGGGATATCAGTTCATAAAGATGAAGTAACACATAATAACAATAAGATTTTCTTAACTAACATCAAATACTTGAAGTATAGTGCCATGGTATTGCACTATGGTCCTTTAGTACGACAACCTTGAGACATCAATTAGATACATTCTGGCGCAAATAATCAGTTCAGAATTGTCCATTAATTTTATGTTACTTGAAAAAGTAAATAAAATGAGGTTCAATAAACTTTTATTCAACAAATATACGAGGAGTAAGAGCAAGTTGTTGTGATGGTTGTTGCGTAGGTTGATGAAAATAAAAAATCACGTCAACAGCTGTCGCAGAAAAACACCTTTTTGAAGATATAGACAGCATAACTCAAAGTTTCAAACATCATACGAGAGACAAACTGAACAAGCGTTGTCAAGGAAGATGGGTGATGTAAATGATAATTTTCACTAACAAACCTTTTCTTTACGTTTTCCAGATAAGATGAGAGGTTGTGCTCAACATCCAGTCTTCAGTTTTCAGTAATAAAGGTAATAGGTTGGTGAACCTTTGTTAATCCTGACAGATTGCCTTCCAGTGAAAGTCCAGCTTCTCCTTGAAAATGTTCACATTACTGTGAATTTTACCTCATCTTTAAGTACATAATTATCAAGAGTTTCACATAAGATCTCACCATAACCATTGCTATTTGTTGCATTTTAGAACGGATAAGACGATGAGGACTTTAAATGATGTAGTACTTATCACATGAACGTTCAACCTAGGGATATTTTTAATTTTTTATGGGTAAATCACTTTGGTATACTGTCTACTCTTTCGATTTCGTATGGAATGATGATTTCGTCCATAAACTGCGAACGTTTTGCTTTTTCAGATGTCAAACAATGACAACAGTACTTATTGAATGCTGAAAAAGCGCGAATACAGATACTTTTCACCTCACATTAGTTATTTGTGTTAAAGGTCTCATTATTTCCTTACCTTGTGCAAGAAAAGTGACTCTTGCTTACGATATCATCCTAATTAACATTAGCGTTGCTTAAGTAATATTGTCTGTCTTTTCTCAAGATTTGTCACTATTTATTTTTTTGCATCAGATACCGTGCATGATATTTAGGACGCCACTGAATGTTGTCGAAATCGCTAGAGAAACAAGATGTAAAAACCTCGAATTTTCATATTATGTAAATTGTTTCACGAATATGGTTACAAAATAGAAACAATCACTGTCATAGGTCGTAAATCCATTCCCAATAGAAGACGCCATTATAGGAAATACTCGTGGTAAACATTTCAAGACGTAGTAATCTCAGATAGGTGTAAGTTCCTGACAAAAAAACCAAATAATGATAAGTTGGAATTTGATTAGTCGAAAAGAAATAAATAAAGAAACTTACAGTACTTGAAACCACTTTATTCAAAAATGTTCAAATGCTGTTGGCATAACATCTAATCTCAAAATCCAATGTACAGTATCCAATATGCAATACATTTAATATGCTTGTAACGAATCTGTATAAAACGATTGATTTATTTGCCCTCGTTTTTTCTGATTCTGTACGCCTCAAAGATTTCAGTGGTGCATAATAGACGAAAGTCTGGACACTCCACTACACTAATTTTAGTCAGTTTCAGTTACGAAAGGATATGGGGCTTGATGGCCTGTGTTAGTCCTGGTAATGATGGTTTCTCAGTTGATCCAACTTTCTTTTTGAGGAGTCGATGGATGGAGCCTCAACCACGCGCTGAGGTAATGAATTACACCCGTTGACGATTCGATGGGAAAGTCGATAGTCAGCTGACAAGTTGTATGTTCTGGACTTGTGAACTTTTTTGAAGTATCCCCGTAAATTCTCTGTTTAGTAATATGAGAGAAATGAGGACATATCGGGTGCAAATTCATCACTTAGTAATTTGTAGACTGTAATCAAGTCACCTCTAGTTCTTCGATATGATAACAGGAATAGGTCTAGCTTAGCCAGTCGAGCATCATACCGCAGCTTCGCTATTCCGAGAATCAGCTTAGTTGCTGTTCTCTGAACCTTTACCAAGGACTCTACGTCTCTTTTTAAACAGGGGCGAGCCACTTGTATGCAGTACTCAAGTTAAGGACGCACGGATACGGTATACAAAGTCAAAAAATGTTTAGCATCGACATGAATATAGATTGCTTCCGAACCCGATATTTCTTAACTTATATAACAGTCAGTTGTGAGGAACTATGTCGAAAACTTTACTAAAGTCAATGTACTCTACATATATAGGTATCTTTTGGTCTTTGAGAGCGAACCAACTTTCACGAACCACTAACGGGTTAGTGATACAGGAATAACCTATTCTGAAAACATGCTGCTTGTCTGAAAGTATCCGGTTCCCATCGAGGTGTATAAGCAGATCCTTCCGAATAATCTTTCCTAAAATTTTAACAGCCTTTCTAGTTGAGCTAACGGGTCAGTAATTCTCAGCATCATGTTTCGCACCATCTTTGAAAATACGGCGTTCTTCCAGTCTTTTGGTGAAGGACCCTGGGTTACAAATAGATTAAAGCATATACTTAAGGGGTTCGCAACGAAGTTAGCTAATTCATATAGTAACCTGGAATGTAGTTCATCGGGACCCATAGGTATGCCCATGTCAATATTATTAGGCCGACCAAAGACATTGAGTTATCTAGTGTCCAGTGACTGTGGGGGCTCTGTATGGAAACACGGGAAGGGCGTGTCCACGGTATATATGATTAAATTAGTTTGAGAATACTTGAGCTTTACCAAAGTTGTCCTCTACTAATAATGACGCAATACTGTCTCTCTAAAGTGTTATAATATTTCCGCTTGTTTTATTCCTTTTGTTTATATGCGAGTATAAGCGTTTACGGCATTCTATAGATTCCTTAACAATTTTTTCTTCATCCAACTTTCTAGACTTACGTTGGGTCGAGGGGCAGCTATTCCGAGGTTCTCGATATTGAGTCTTCGCTTCATCAGACGCCAGTAACCTGAATCTGTCCCACATTGTTCTCCGCCTACAGAGGAGGGTACGAACCTCCCTACTGAACCATGGTGGAGAGTTTCTCGGCCCCCACAGTGTTTTCCAAGGGATGTGGAATGCAGTAACCTTTAGGTATAAATTTCAAAATACATGACAAGCTGTTCCAATCGTGGACTCTTGCTCTATTGTTCAATCTACTGACGATGCTGAGTGTATAAAATCTTGTACACTAGCTTTTCAGATGTTAGGTCTGGGTCGAGCTGATACCTGCTCGTTTTTGATAACTATATGGAAGTCAAAGGTTAGAACTGCACTTTCACCTGAGGGTGGCATGTAACCAAGGTTCGTGACATCATCCTCACAATGGGTCAATATGAGATCTTTTAAGGATGATTCAGAGTCTGGGTCTTACCTAGTCGCTTCTTTCACATGTTGCACCTGGGCACATGTGATAAATTTATCAACTAGTTCCTGCTGAAAGAAGTTTTCTGATGACTCGGTCCTCAGATTTTTCCAGTCTACCATAGGTGCATTAAAGTACCTCAGAACTAGACATCGACCACTTTGACAGTTGTTCGTTTGTACATTTTGATACGTTAATCGATGCAATTGTCGCGCACCAGTATGGATTCCAGATATCAGGAGCTTTTGCATCATCAGTTAGGCGGATGGTTTATGATATTGGGAAACTTGGAGGAGTGAAAATTCTAATATTAGGAGGAGATAACTGCTTCAGAAATTAAACAAATTAGTTGATTGATTGTCTTAATATTGCGAGTTGGCCGGAATATGAAAGTGACCAGTAAATGGGGATGATTAGAATAGAGAAAGGAGTAAGCTGATAATGTGTTAGCGATAATGATAAACAAGTTGTGAGACATTCAGCAGATATTTCTAGTCTGGGCGTGAGATGGTAATCTATGAGGGTGTGTAACACGTGGAATCAGCAGTTAGAGAACAGCAGTACAGATCTGAAAAACAGCACAGCACACAATGTTAAACGAGGACTTCACACCAAGAGAGAACACAGTGGGAATCACAAGCCTCTTTATTTCAAAATCAAAAAGCGCGGTGCGCGAGGGTACAGCGGGAAGAGTCAGTTTACAAAGTAGTCTTATGAGTCATCCTGTAAGGTTAGTGTACATAGGGCTTGTTCTTCTTCCTCCAAAGAGTTTATGTTTAGTCGCCCTGCAACAGAAAGAAAATAGAATGCATTAGTATATCATACATAGCAATTTCAACTCCGTTACACCGCCCCCTCTCTTAAATAGGCACTGTCCTCAGTGCCTGGTCTCGGACATGGATATGCTGTCCCTCCTTCTGATGGTACCTCATAAAACGTAGTGGCAGGCGGTGGATTGGCGAACTGAGTATCCGAGGAGACTGTCATCTTATCTGGTTTTATTTGGTTATAGTGTACAATCATCACGTCATCCTGGGGTCGTTGCAAGTTACGTAATACGAACGTAGTGGGGGATCGGATGAGGACGATTTCAAAGGGGCCTTGCCATGGCTGGTGAAATTTACTGCAACTCCCTGACGATGCCATGGGGCGACGTAGCCAAACGCGATCACCGACCTTATACACTGGTCCGTGCACCCGACGATCGTACAAGTCCTTTTGATGTTCACTAGCTTTGCGCAAATTGCTGCTGACCAAGCGGTATGCATCAGCCAGGCGGTTACGGAGAGTACGTATGTACGGTACATGCTCTTGTTCTTCGCAGGGCAGCAGGGGCGTCTGTATTTCCACTGGTAGACGTAATTCATGTCCAAATAATAAAATAGCGGGTGAAAACCCGGTGGAGCCATGTACGGATGTACGATATGCTAAAAGGCACTGAGGAAGGACATCATCCCATAACTCCTGCGACGATCTGCTCACAAACGCTTGCAATATGGCTTTAATACTTCTGTTTGTTCTTTCTACAAGCCCGTTACCTTCTGGGTGATACGCAGTGGTTCGTGTCTTCCTGATTCCCAAAAGCTGGCATATCTCGGCGATGAGGCGACTTTCAAAGGCTGGACCTTGATCAGAATGAAGTGAGAAGGGAGCGCCATAACGGGAAACCCAATGATCGATGAAAGCTCGGGCGACCGTAAGAGCGTCTTGCTGGGGAAGGGGTACTGCTTCGCACCATTTAGTAAAGTAATCTACCATAACCAGTATGTAGCGATTCCCTTTCTTTGTTGTTGTTAATGGTCCCATAATATCTATGCCCACCCGCTGATGTGGTCCTGTGGTCACCATGGGAGTTAACGGTGCACGAGATGTCTGTCGAGGCGATTTGAAACGGTAGCACGTGTTACAATTTTTGCAAATTTGCACTACATCTTCATGCATGGATGGCCACCAAAAGCGCTGGCGGACCGCGTATTCCGTTCTTCGTTCTCCTGCATGACCTAGTTCGCGGTGCACCTGCTCCACAATGCTCTCGACTTTTATCCGTGGTACTACCAATAGAGGTTGTCTCGCTTCGTTAATTAAGAACAACGTGTCACCATATAATTTTAGATTACTCCATTTAGTGCAAATACGGCGAGTTGTTAATGATTGATCCTTTAACTCTTTCATGGATGGTTTATGGTTTCCCTGCAACTGTCTTTGATATATAATCTGCATGTCTGGGTCTGCTGCTTGCAGGGAAGGCCAATCGATCTCTACGGCTGTGCTAAGAACTGCATTAACAGTACCTGCGGTTTGAGGTATGCGGGAAAGAGCGTCTGCGTTTGTATGTCGGCTTCCAGGTCGGTACTCGCATGTGAAATCGAACTCTTGTAATCGTTCTTGCCAGCGTGCCACTTGTCCTTCTGGTTCGCGGAAGGAGCGGAGCCATTGTAATGCACGGTGGTCTGTGCGTACACGGAAAGGTTTACCTAGTAAATAATGGCGGAAGTGTTGTAAGAATTTTACTAATGCTAACATCTCTCGACGCGTTGTCGAATATCTTGTTTCGCTCTTATCCAGTCGACGGCTAGCGTACGCAATAACTCTTTCTTGCCCATCTGGGGCCACTTGTGATAGGACTGCTCCAATAGCGGAGGAACTGGCGTCCGTATCAAGTATAAATTCTCCCCCGCTTACTGAGGTATCCGGAACGGCTAATATAGGTGGAGAGCTCAGTCGTGTCTTCAAAACATCGAACGCCTGTTGACATTCTGTAGTCCATAAAAATTTTCGTCCTTTGTGCGTCAAACGGTGTAAGGGTGCTGCTAACGATGCAAAATCACGGACAAAGCGTCTGTAGTAAGAAGCTAGGCCAAGAAAGCTACGAACGTCTTCAGGTGATTTGGGCTGTGGCCAATTAACAATGACACGTGTCTTTTCTTTATCGGTGCCTACTCCATCTGCAGTGATACGATGTCCTAAGAAAACTACTTCTTTCTGCAGCAGACGGCATTTGGACGGTTTTACTTTTAGGTTGTATTGTTGAAGGCGATGGAGAACTGCTTTCAGATTAGCATTATGTTGCTCGGGTGTGCTACCATACACAATAATGTCATCGAGATAAATCAAACATTTATGAGGTACTATATCTTGTAAAACTGTTTGCATTAATCTTTGGAAGGTAGCTGGGGCATTCGTTAGACCGAAAGGCATTACTTGGAATTCGTACAACCCATTGGGCACTACAAATGCGGTTTTCTTTCTATCTTGTGGTCTGACTTCCACTTGCCAGTACCCTGATGCTAGGTCTAACGTTGAAAACCAACATGCGCCACTCAAAGCGTCTAATATAGCATCGATTCTCGGAAGAGGAAAAGAGTCACGCTTAGTTATAGCGTTAAGGCGTCGATAGTCTATGCAGAGACGCAAAGAGGAATCTTTCTTTTTAACCAGGACGATAGGTGATGCCCAGGGGGATGATGACGGTACTATAATATTCTTGTCAAGCATATCCTTTATCATCGTATCCAGTTGTGGTTGATAGTGTACTGGCACTCTACGAGGCGGTTGCCTAAGTGGTCTGTGGTCCCCCGTGCAAATGGTGTGTTGCACCGTACTCGTGCGATTGCCGGAAATACTCTCTTCGAATACCGAACTAAACTGTTGAAGCACGGCAATCGTTGCATGTCGATCTTTCTCTTTTAGTGTTCGTTTGTCGTTTACTTGTCGCACCAGGTCTGAGATTCCCACATATGACACAACTTTAAATGGCGTGTTAGTATGGTGCAAGCGTATTTTAGTCTCTCCAAATTTAGCTTCCAAGCTGTCCATAAATATACAAGCTTTATGTTCTAACATGAAGTCGACTCCGAGTATCATATCCCAAGTCAAAGTCGGACAAACTAAAAACCCATGACGGAACGAATGTCTATCTATCATTAGGTCCAACCATACCTTAGAGTTCACTTTCAATGGGTCTCCGCTAGCTGTGAGTAATGTGGATGGGTGTCGCGTCTGTTGGACTTTACGATTAAGCCTTCCTAAAAACTCGCTCTTAATTAGGGATACTGACGCTCCGGTGTCTAATAAAACTTCGATATCGATACCCTGTACTCTAGCCTTAATGGTGATGGGACGCACATGGTTAGCATAAGAAGATAAATGGAAAATGTACGGCTTACTTGTGTTACCAAAACGATTATGACCACATTTCTTTGCGTTTTTGCTAAACCTTCGACAGTACGGGCATTCGGATTGACGACCATGATAACTATTCGTTGGTCTCCACTTCTTCTCAGTGGGATTGAACTGTCTTCGACTGCTGTTCCAGTGGGAAGACCGGGTAACGTTAGATATGCGTTGAGGGTTCAGTGGGCGACTCGCTTTTGTGGGCTGCATTACTGCCATCGCAGTTGGCTGGTGCATGTCAAGTGGGCTTTTAAGCTGCTCGGCTGCCATGAACCGGAATGTAACTCTTTTTAAGGAATTTATGTCTGTTGGAGGGTTTAGTAAGCAGTGTTCCTTCAAGGAACTGGATAGTAACCCTTCCACGAACCGAGACTTGATCAATTCATCTCTTCCAGTGGCATCAAGACAAGGAAACGCTTGCACAGCCATCTGTTGCAAAGAATTAAAATAATCCATTGGATTCTCGCCGGGTGTTTGATGTCGTGACAAAAATCGGATGGCTGCTTGTTGGGGATCCACCGGCGTCGAAAAACAATCATCGAGAATCTTCCAGTTCTGAGCGAGAGTATTGTCCGCCGCAAACCCGTTAACTATAGCTCTTTTGGTAGCTTCGTCACTGAGGTAGGACACCAGATAATCGAATTGTTCCGAAGCTGGAACTTTACGAAGATATGCTACAACTTTGAACTTCCACACTGTATAGTCTGACGAGTTTTCCAGGAGTGGCGGTTGACGGGGAGCTGAGCCAGTAGTTGGCTTGACTGGAATCACCGGCGGTTCGTTCAGGTTTTCATCGCGTTTTTTAGTGAACACCTCCATCACCACTTGTAACACGTGGAATCAGCAGTTAGAGAACAGCAGTACAGATCTGAAAAACAGCACAGCACACAATGTTAAACGAGGACTTCACACCAAGAGAGAACACAGTGGGAATCACAAGCCTATTTATTTCAAAATCAAAAAGCGCGGTGCGCGAGGGTACAGCGGGAAGAGTCAGTTTACATATGAACAATCGAAACTCGAACCAAGAGCAAACAATATGGAAACTGTTGTGTTTAAACAAATCCGCAACTGTGGATAACCGTTACAGTAATTAAAGTACAGTAATTACAATGACAAATACAATGATAAGTACAATAAACATTATAAGTATATGGGAACGTTTCCGAATGTTACAGTACAACTTGCGTTACAATGTAAATGTGAAAATTGTTAAGTATACAACTTCTTACTGAATATGAATAAGTAGTATAAAACAATAAACAAAGAAGTGGAAGGAAGCAGAAGAACACCTGATAAATGTTTGACATTTAGTAAAAAACTGCTAAATCTTAAGATCTCGATCGATGATATACCTAATATCTGTATATGAATTGTCACAGACACTTATGCACTCATTCATAACTAAATAGTCGATGTAATAGTCTTCAATGTAAAGAATTCGACAAGATTAGAGAGGCTCATAATAACTCGTAGATAAATAGTAGTGCACATAAGTGATATTGTGATCATTGTAGTCAACTATGAGTTCCGTGTGAATGCTAAATTTGATAGAGTGATCTGTCGAAACATTTTATCAATACCTAGTTAAACACTTCCATATTTCGTTAGTAAATGATGATTGACAAACTATGGTTAAAAAGGTGTCATCAAGACTGATTAGGTTTTCTACTATGATCTTTTTGTTGATATGTGTAGAATAGGGTCAATGGTTTCCTTCAAGCTTTGTCTTAAGAATGATCTAAACCACAGTTATCTTCACCGACATCACACTCGTTCCGCATTCTTTGAATCAAGATTTGGTGGTTGCATACATCAATTGTTTTCGTGAGATAAGATTCCTGCTTTGTACATTGAATTCCAGCTTTTCATAGCTTACATACTTTTGAGTCAACACTGAACCATTTACAACTGCAGTTTGTCTTGGTCTTCCAGACAATCATTAAAGTTTTTTATGAAGAATCGTTAGTTTTGCAGCAAAAATAGATTCACTCCAATCCATTTCAAATGCTATCAAACATGTGAAAAAGGTCATGTTGACAGAATGTGAATTGTAGTTTAATACGAGTTATGGACGGAACTTCACAGTAATAGATCACTCTTTCGGAATGTTTCTGATATTACAAATATGTGTTTATGTATGTATATGTCGAAGGGACAAACAAAATTGATCAGTTCTCTCATTTTTCAGGTCATGTGTGACCACGGATAATAGGCAGCTTGTCTGACAAACATTGTCTTATCAACTGAATTGAACCCATGCATGAAAATAATTTCATTTGCGGTTGCGAAAAATTCATTGATTCTTTTAACGCCACAAAGCGCTTAAACCATAGTTCAGAACGTTCCGATATCTAATACAAACCACTCTTTAATTGAAGTTTAAACAAACAGTTTTCATGTGTACTCATAGATGGCCTTGCATCAGATATGCATAAACACTGTAATTATCACTCATCTAGTATCAAATGAGTTCAGTTATCGTTATCTTGAAGATATGTCTGTATCCTCACTACATAAAGCTAAGGAACTATTGCGGTACGTTTGGAGTTTGCGTTACGATCACACGGTATTTATTACAAAGTCCTTATATATCGTTAAACCACAGTTTAAAAATCAATAATAACATTCAGTTAACCCTTGAAGAAAAGTGGTTTGACTGACACAAAAACGAGCTTGAAAAAGTCCTATTTCTTCAGATATTAACAACTCTGGTCTTACCTATACCCCATGCTCTGCAACTCCTGTTGCACCAGATAATAGTGGGAGTGGACTTATTCCACACATGTTGCTGGATGACTCCATGTCTAACTTAATAATGAGTTCTAACTCACGAACAGATGGTATCGATCTTATTAAGAGCGAATTAGCCTCTGTCTTTAAGCAATTAAGTGGAGTCACTTGCGGGCTCTTTATTAAAGCATGATGATCTTAAATTTGAACTAAAGACACTGTCACCCCTTCGACTACTGTTGTCCAAGGATATAGTTACTTCTGAATTCGAAGACAGGATCAAAGTAGAATCCGTTATTGACTTGATAGCTAGTGAAGTCACCAAGCGAATAATCTCTCGAAATAATGTGGTTATATATAATATACCTGACAAAGTTGCCATTAAAACTGTAAGAAACTCGATACTAAAGGCAGTTAATCTCCAGGACAATCCATGCCAATGTATCCGACTTAACAAAAAGCGCCGGACATTCGCTTTTCGTAAACAACACCCCCGCCACGAGGCCACGAGAAGGCAGTGAGTAGGACTTCCCTGGCAGAGGCTATATATTCGCTGGCCATGTGCGAGCATTTCGAGAGGGAGAGTAGACTCTCCCCACTCTCGGCCGTACCAGGGCTTTTGGGGGCTTACTGAATATGAATAAGTAGTATAAAACAATAAACAAAGAAGTGGAAGGAGAGCGATTAGGAACAATGTAAGACAAACTTAACACTGCCCCCCAAAGACAGCATGTCTTTCCTTACTTTCGCTGATTGAGGACTAACGTAAAAACATTCAGAGGTGACAATGGTACAATTTACTCTAGACACAGTCACTCTGAAGAGTCTCTCTATCCTCTACTGTTCAGTCATCCGTAACACTTTCGAGGTTTGCGTCCCTCCTTAATCATGATTGAGTCTAAATAGTCTACTCCTGTCGTTGCGAACGGAAGTCGGTTGTTATCCGCGTAGGTGGCAAGTCTCCCATCAGTTGTGACATCGGCCTGGCTGATCTAATACAGCAGCCTATACATTTTTGTATGATCCTCTTAATTGCAGTAGTTCCCTTTAAGATCCAAAACCCTTTGCGCAAGGAGGCTAGTGTGTAGTACACCCCCATGTGTCCGTCAGCTTGATGGTGGTGACGAATGATAAGCTCCATTATAGGGTGTTTGCTAGGTAGAATAATCGGATGTTTTTGCTCTAACGGGAGATCACTATAGTTCAAACGTCCTCCTACGCGAATCAGGTTGTCAACCAAGATTGGACGTAACTTATCAATAACATGAATTTTGGACAGGATGTTATCAGAATGCTTGTGTCGTTTAATCCATTGTCTAATTTCCTCAAAGTCTTGCGCTTTTATGTATTTTAATAAGTCTCGGCATTATCCAATGCGTTAGGCGTAAAGGGTCCCCTTACGATCGTTTTATTGTAGAGGTGACATTTGAATCTGATGAGCCAAGCTGTGCCTTGTTTGAGTTTAATCCATGACGAAAAATGGGATATAAATTTATCAAGGGGAAAAACTGTAGTTATGGTGTCCAAGGTTGTGGCGTTCTTTAACTCTAGCTTGACTGGGAGTTTTAATATTTCTTCTCGTCTATACTCAGGCCACTTATCTTTCTCAGTCGTTAGGAACTCGCGACCTGAAGGCCAAGCTTTAATACGGTTAGGGTCATACTTACACATTCCTCTGGAAGCTAGATCAGCAGGATTGATGGATGATGCTACATACTTGAAACGTGACGTCGTATTAAGTATGTAATTTAATTCTATTATAAAATCAGTCCAGAAGTAGATTTCAGTCATGTCCTTTAGCTTTATTTCTTCTACTATTTGCCTCATCAACTTCACTGCCAGTACTGAGGCTTGTAGTTCAAGACGAGAAACACTGACAAATTTCAGGGGTGCTATTCTAGACTTGCTTATGATGAAACTACATCTACTCCTTGGAAGTGAGTTCCAATCCACTTTCCAGGGCATCGGCACTTGATAATGTCCATCAAGCAATACTGTTTGTTTGTCAGTAATTTCCATAATGGTCTTATCACATAGGGACATGGCAACTTTATCAGAGTACTTATTTTCAGAAAATTCATGTTCAACTAATTTGAGAATAGCCTCCTCGACGGAACCTTTTGCTTCTAAACAGTTTATGAAGGCTGAAGTTTTATCAAGTTGACCTGTCGGTCCAAATAAAGCCCATCCTAACATAGTTAGTGATGCGTAGGGTTGTTTAGGTTTCCCGATACGCTGATCGATAACCCAGTGGGCCTCTGGAACGTCAACACCAAGTAACAAACCAACCTTGTCACAAGCTATGGTGGGTAGCTGTACACCTTTCAAGTGTTTCCATCTTTCTTGGAAGTCCGTTGGTGGGATTTCTGCCCTTTTAATAGGTAGGTTGTTTATAGCATATGCACCTTCGATTTTGATTCGATTAGTCTTGTCTAAAGATTCGATTTCGAAATTAATAAGTTCAGAGTTCTGAGATGACGCTCCAATTGCAGAAGATATGTTCAATCTTGTCACTGTACCTGAAATTCCTACCTGCTTTGCCACATCACTAAGCATTAGTGTCGAGTCTGAGCCATTATCCAATAATGCATAGGTATCCACATGTCCTGTGGGACCATGTAACCTGACTGGCACAATCCTAAATACGTTCCAGCAGAATAAGTAGAATTACAGCATGTTTGTTTAGCATCAGGTTCTGCGTTGTGAAGAATTCTATGATGACGTCGCTTGCAGCCATCAATTTCACACAACACGGATTGCCGACAGTCTTTTGCTCGATGATTGGGTTTTAAGCAATTAAAGCAAAGTTTAAACTTCTTCAGTAATTCTAGCCTTTCGTTGTGTCTTACTGCTAGCAGTTGTGGGCAAGATACGACTTCGTGGGTATCACAGCAAATTACACAATGAACTTTTCCTTTACTCGACCATGTATGGATCGTAGCTCTAATAGAAGCGGACCGGTTGTTCAATTCAGATCGGCATTTCTGCCCATCTGTGTCAAGGCTATCTTACAGTTAGTCATGAGTCTTGTTAATTTCCGTAGTCCCGATACATCGTCTTGATTTAGTGGCGTTCCATTTAACAATTATGTTAAGAACGCTTCTACTATGTCATGTGGTTTGCCAAACTGTTCGTGTAAAATGCTAATAGCTTTGGTATAACCTTCTCTTTCTGGTAATAAAACACAGTGCTCGATAGCGTCCTTAGCTGCGCCTTCACAATAATGTATCAGGTACATTAATTTCTGAGTATCATCCTCTACTCTGTCGGCAATGTTAGCCTTGAATCCCTTTATGAACGTCCAAAATTTCAAAGGACTTCCATCAAATCTCATAACCTCTATCTTAGGTAAACTGGCTGTCATAACTAGTGACTTGATACTGTAGCTGTAAATAATTCCCCAAAATCAATAGCTCATTAAGTGTTCGACATTGGATGCTGACCACGTTGTTTAAGTGGACTTGTTTAGCTGAAGGCTTTCGGTCATGCATCCGCACCAGATCACGTTTCAACACAGCGTGGGACACAGCTCCTACGTTTCATTAGCCAGCTTATAGAAAAGGTCCTCGATATATTGGTAACGAATCAAATATATCTTTCCTGCCTCTTCTCGTCTGACTTCTGATTTCTATCTGACTGGGAACGATCGAACATAGAAGGTGCTACTGGTATCCAGTTGTAAAACTAGAATATCCGTTGCATCATCATTGGTGAGACCGACGTGATCTGGTACACCAAGTCAAAGTCAATATACTGTGAGTCTGTTCCATTTTGGAATATTATTATTCTTTATTTGAATTTTATATATTGTGATATACCTTTTTTCGCGAATTTTTTTTCTCGGATATATTTTAATTAGACATTTTTCGTTAGCTATATTACTATGACGGAACACTCACCCAAGGTCTTTAAGTTAAAGTCTATTCCCCCTATTTCGATTCAGTTAACGCCATTTTGGCCCGACAATATCGAGTCCTGGTCCTGCTATGCAGAAGCCGATTTTTGCATGCACGGAATCACGGACTCGCGCACACGTTTCCTCGCGGTAGTTAAGGCGTTACCGCGCGAGTTTAACAGGTACGTAACACCTAGTATGTTTACTAGTGATGTTTCCGAACCTTACGAATCGCTTAAGCTATCGATTTTAAAACGAGGAGACCTAACTGATCGACAACGGTTAGACCAACTCCTTAACAATATCGACTTACAACATGGTTCTGCGACGGACATGTTGCTTAGAATGAGAGAAGTCATCGGCCAACGAACTTTCGATGATGGCCTATTTCGACAACTTTTCTTGTCTAAACTCCCTCAACAGGTGCAGGCAGTGCTTGTTTCATTTCAAAACAATGCCATAGATGAACTAGCTGCATCTGCCGATCGAATCTTGGAAATCACCAAATTTTCTAAGGCCGAGGTTTTTACTATCAAAGAAAAACCCCAATCGACCTCGACTGACATGGCCGAACTATGTCACACGCTTACACGATATCTTAGAGTTCGCAATGACCGTAGTCGGTCAAAAACCCCGCGTAGAAGCGCCTCACGTAAGCGATCTGGCTCTCGACCACGAGAGACAGACAATCCCGACTGGTGCTGGTATCATAACCAGTACGGTAAGTTTTCCAGAAATTGCAGGAAACCTTGCAATTATCCGACTTCAAATCGACTGACACGAATAAGATTTCGGGAAACTTCCCAGCCGGCACGCGTTAACGGCAACCGTAGCCGGCGAACACAGCCGTCTCTCATATGTCACGGATGTGACTACGAAAGTTCGCTACCTCGTCGACACTGGCGCAGAAGTTAGCGTTCTTCCAGCAAATCTCGACGACAGACTTCGCGAGTCTGTTTTAAGTTTACAGGCGGCAAACGGAAAGCCGATCGCTACTTACGGTAAAAGGTACGTCTACCTTAACGTGGGTTTACGCAAACCCATACACTGGATTTTCGTGGTTGCAGATGTCTCTATGCCAATCATTGGTATAGACCTGTTACAACACCACAATCTACTCATCGACACACGCGCACGAAGGTTAATAGACGGAAACACTAAGTTATCCGTTTGCGTAACTCCTTGTTCTGGTTGCAGGTTATCCCCAGTCACGATTAAGCACACCATAGACCCCTTGTACCAAGCAGTACTCGACAAATACCCCGGGATATGCCAATCGCAATCGAAATTACCTTGTGTAACCAGCAATGTTACACATCACATCTCGACTACAGGACCACCTGTATTTTCGAAAGCCCGAAGACTCGCTCCCGAGAAGCTTAGGTTAGCTAAAAACGAATTCGACCACATGATGGACCTAGGGATAATTCGACCATCGAATAGTCCATGGGCATCCCCATTGCACATGGTCCCTAAAAAGGACAGCAATGATTGGCGGCCAACTGGTGATTATCGGCGTCTGAATGCTAAAACCATTCCCGATCGTTACCCGCTGCCTCATATTCACGATTTGACAGCTACCTTGAAAGGTACAACTGTCTTTTCGAAAATCGACTTGGTTAAAGCTTATAACCAAATCCCGATGGCACCTGACGACATTCCTAAAACCGCCATCATCACTCCCTTCGGTCTTTACGAATTTCTACGAATGCCTTTTGGTTTAAGAAATGCGGCTCAAACCTTCCAAAGGTTTATAGACGACGTCTTCCGAGGTCTCAACTTCGTACATGCGTATGTTGATGACTGTCTGATAGCAAGTCCGGACAGAGAATCACATCTCAAGCATCTGGACATTGTTTTCGATCGACTCCAAAGGCATGGCATTACTGTCAACATTCAGAAATGCCAAATCGCAACTAACTCCTTAGACTTCTTAGGACACACTATTGATGCCCAAGGCATCCGACCCCTTAGGAGCAAAGTGGCGGCCATTCTGGATTACCCAGAACCGATCACGATCAAGCACTTACGAACTTTTAACGGACTTGTAAGTTTCTATAGACGGTTCATACCTAAATGCGCGTCCCTTATGAAACCGTTAACCGATCAGCTTCGTGGAAATGCGAAATCAATTAGTTTAGACGACATAGCCCGTAAAGCATTCTCCACAGTTAAGGAACACATCGCTAAAGCAACCCTGCTTGCTCATCAGGACACTCAAGCGCCCATTAGTATCGCAGTAGACGCATCCGACTCAGCAATCGGAGCAGTCTTACAACAATGGGTTAACAACTCATGGCAACCTCTAGGATTTTTCTCGAGACGGTTGTTAGACGCGGAATCTAGGTACAGCACGTTCGGTAGGGAACTCCTAGCTATGTATTGTGCTGTACGGCATTTTCAACATTCCATCGAAGGAAGAGAATTCACGCTTTTTACCGATCACAAACCTCTTACCTTCTCTTTAAATTCATCTTCAGACAAGTACTCACCGCGAGAGTCTCGACTACATTTCGCAGTTTACCTCAGACATACAACACATTTCTGGAGCAAACAATGTAGTCGCAGACGCCTTGTCTCGAATTAGCTCCTTGAAGTTTCCAAGGAATCGACCTTCTTAAACTCGCTCAGCTTCAAAAAGAAGACATTGATCTTCAGCATGAGTTATCCTCGACAACTCTTAAACTAAGTATTAGGCAGATGGGAACAGGTAAGGAAACCTTACTCTGTGACACATCTACAGGTAGGGATCGTCCAATTGTACCAAAACATTATCGCCGCAACGTCTTCAATACGTTGCACAATCTTTCTCATCCAGGTGCTCGTGCAACAATCGAACTTATAGCCGAACGATTTTGTTGGCCTGGCATGAATAAAGACGTGAGGGAGTGGGCACGCTCCTGTGTAAGCTGTCAGAAATCTAAGGTGATCAGACACAACAAATGTCCCTTAGGCTCTTTCAAACCCCTGACGCTCGTTTCGACCACGTCCATATAGATTTAGTAGGACCCTTACCCGGCTCGAACGGATACTCATATCTCCTAACATGCGTAGACCGTTTCACGCGATGGCCAGAAGCAGTACCGATTAAGGACATTACTGCTGAAACCGTGGCCCGTGCTTTCGTCGAACGATGGGTAGCAAATTTCGGCTGCCCTTCCACAATCACTACAGACCGCGGACGCCAATTCGAATCTGGACTTTTCCGTTGTCTGACCTCACTATTAGGAATCACGCGCTTCCGAACGACCGCCTACCACCCACAAGCAAACGGGTTGGTAGAACGTTTCATCGACAACTAAAAGCTTCATTATCAGCTTCAAACGTTTCACAGTGGACAGACGCTCTTCCACTCGTCTTGCTAGGTATCCGCAATGCAGTGAAAGCTGACATTGGATACACGGCATCTCAACTCGTTTACGGAACGACACTCCGACTCCCAGGAGAATTCGTGGATCCTTCAGCTTCTTCATTGAACATGGATCTAAACTCTTACACGAGTAGGCTTACAAACGCTATGCGTTCAGTTAAACCTGCTCACACTCGACCTCAATCAACTGATGTTTTCGTTCAACCCGAATTACGACATAGTACACACGTCTTCGTTCGTCGAGACTCACATCGACGACCCCTCGAATCAGCATACGAAGGACCCTTCAAAGTTCTTCAACGCGAACCTAAGTACTATGTAGTCGATAAGAACGGTACGAAAGATAGCATCAGTATCGATCGACTCAAAGCTGCGTACCTAGAAGGAAACCCTATCTACGTCGATTTTCCTTCGGTACAAGCAAACGACACAGCTACTACACTCGTAGTACCCTACACGACAACCGACACACAACTTGATACTTCGTCAACGTCGATAGAAAAACCTAAAACAACGCGTTCTGGAAGACGAGTAAGATTTCCAGAACATCTTAACGAATATTGCACGTAGGACATAAGCTTTATCTTGAATTACCCTTTCATAGTTCATTATAAAATTTTTTAATATGCTCATTTTTTTATTTATATAAAAAAAAATATTTTTATTTTTTTTTGAGCGTATATATATATTTTTATACATAAAAAAACCCAAAAGAAAATCTTTTTTTCCCGATCGCTTTTACGCTGTTTGTAAGTGTATCAGTTTATTTTTTTCCGCTCATCTTGTGTCCTTACGCAAGTACGAGTGTATTTTCGACATGCACTCACACGTTCTATTTTTCCTCTTTTCCAGGACGGCTGGAAAAGAACGACGAAGTTTCGCAAGGAACCGAAATTTTCATTGTACTATATTTCTTTATTGCTACGTTGTACATTTTGGTCCCATAGTTTAAGGAAAGACGACCAGACGCTGCTAAACGAAGCAAGCTATCAGAAGAGTGTTTACCAACGACAAACTCGTTGGGTTTAAACTTCTGGCTGGTCACGTCTTAGGGGCATCACTACCTCACTAGGGGGGGAGTGATCTGTAGCTGTAAATAATTCCCCAAAATCAATAGCTCATTAAGTGTTCGACATTGGATGCTGACCACGTTGTTTAAGTGGACTTGTTTAGCTGAAGGCTTTCGGTCATGCATCCGCACCAGATCACGTTTCAACACAGCGTGGGACACAGCTCCTACGTTTCATTAGCCAGCTTATAGAAAAGGTCCTCGATATATTGGTAACGAATCAAATATATCTTTCCTGCCTCTTCTCGTCTGACTTCTGATTTCTATCTGACTGGGAACGATCGAACATAGAAGGTGCTACTGGTATCCAGTTGTAAAACTAGAATATCCGTTGCATCTTCAATACTATCCGCTTGTGCTTTGAGTTGCACCGCTCCGCTCAAATGTGCAGTAGTGTATTGGCGCCTTAACGAGGCTGCTGGTGTTACGTCCCCAGATCGAGACCCCAATGACTCGTTGATCTCTCTTGCTTTTCTCACTTGGCTTAAAGAGTTCGGGGTTAACTCTGACAGTCGTTTGCGTAGTTGAAGTTCTCTAATCTCTAACTCAATCTTTTCTACTTCCTTTTCCCTAGAAACAACTCCGTCTTCTATGCTACATCTAGTCTCTACATAGTTGTCCCTTACAGAACAGCTGTCTTTGGGGTTAAGTAAAACATTATCAAGAGCAAGATTTAAAGAAATAGGTGAATTCACCTTAGAAACTGAAGGAATAATATTTTCAGCATTAGAATTGTCTGTGTCTTGGGAACTGTCATCGTTGTACTTCATCCTTCTCGTTTTCGTCATCGTTGGGATGAATGAACCAGACTCGATTCCGACCAAATTAGTTACAGCAAGTATCTTTACCAATTAGGACCAAAGTTCAGAACTGTATCCACACCAATGAGACAAAAGTTGAGAACTGTTAAGTCTATCAAAGCGTCCAAATGACCCGATTGAGATACGCGCAAAATCGAAGTTCCAAAACAACGATTTGTCTACAAAAGCGGTTCTATTATTATATAAACACAAAGTTTAATTACAAACCTCAACTTGTGAGGTGTCTAGGCGTTTAACGCGTCGTTCAAGAATGGAATAGTAAAGGCTTCCATAGTACAAAGACAACCGATGGCTGTGTCGAAATCGGACAACAGTTTATGAACAATCGAAACTCGAACCAAGAGCAAACAATATGGAAACTGTTGTGTTTAAACAAATCCGCAACTGTGGATAACCGTTACAGTAATTAAAGTACAGTAATTACAATGACAAATACAATGATAAGTACAATAAACATTATAAGTATATGGGAACGTTTCCGAATGTTACAGTACAACTTGCGTTACAATGTAAATGTGGAAATTGTTAAGTATACAACTTCTTACTGAATATGAATAAGTAGTATAAAACAATAAACAAAGAAGTGGAAGGAAGCAGAAGAACACCTGATAAATGTTTGACATTTAGTAAAAAACTGCTAAATCTTAAGATCTCGATCGATGATATACCTAATATCTGTATATGAATTGTCACAGACACTTATGCACTCATTCACAACTAAATAGTCGATGTAATAGTCTTCAATGTAAAGAATTCGACAAGATTAGAGAGGCTCATAATAACTCGTAGATAAATAGTAGTGCACATAAGTGATATTGTGATCATTGTAGTCAACTATGAGTTCCGTGTGAATGCTAAATTTGATAGAGTGATCTGTCGAAACATTTTATCAATACCTAGTTAAACACTTCCATATTTCGTTAGTAAATGATGATTGACAAACTATGGTTAAAAAGGTGTCATCAAGACTGATTAGGTTTTCTACTATGATCTTTTTGTTGATATGTGTAGAGTAGGGTCAATGGTTTCCTTCAAAGCTTTGTCTTAAGAATGATCTAAACCACAGTTATCTTCACCGACATCACACTCGTTCCGCATTCTTTGAATCAAGATTTGGTGGTTGCATACATCAATTGTTTTCGTGAGATAAGATTCCTGCTTTGTATATTGAATTCCAGCTTTTCATAGCTTACATACTTTTGAGTCAACACTGAACCATTTACAACTGCAGTTTGTCTTGGTCTTTCAGACAATCATTAAAGTTTTTTATGAAGAATCGTAAGTTAGTTTTGCAGCAAGCGCCTGCAAGTGTATGTCAAATATGTCAAATAGACGATCTCGTACTCCGATGATAAAACATAATCTATATTCCATTGGATAGGTTGCTTTTTATGAAACCACTTTTGGTTACGCCTCTGTTTATTTTGTAATTAGTTTTCTTACTATTTGCACTTTTCATCAATTCAATACAATTTGTACAATACCATTTTTGCCTGTAAAATTGTCGTTTAAAAAGCATAATCTTTCACCATTTGTTCCTGTTCGTTTCACCATTTGTTCCTGTTCGTCAACATACATAGCATGCATGACCCATTAATTATCTCACACAAATTTCCTGCTGCACACGTGAACTGTTGTAGTTTCTGAACAGACCAATCTATTCATTCTTCTCAAATCACATATTTTGACCTTGTCACTTATTGTGTGTGTGTGTGTGTGCGTGTGCTGATCGCTTATCCTATTCATTATATATTGTTACTTATTTTAGGTGTGACATAAAAATTGAGGAACGCTTGATTAGGTTGAGTTGGCACACTTGACTTCTCCGATCAGTTTGGTTTCGTTCTATTCTCTTGACCTCCTTCACTGTGATTATCTGATGCTGTCTTCCAATCATCAGTAATAAGGATAGGAGGTGTATTGACATTTAGCCATTAATCATTGCAGCTTGTAACACTGTTGTAGTTAAATATCGTTCCAGCATATCCACCTTATATTTGAAACAAGGACTCGCTGCTTGAATCTGTAGCACACGCCACACTGTGACTGTATTCAGTCTAACCCGTTGTTGTGTACAACATAAAGGAACACAATTAAAATTGGGTACCGTCAAATTTACGAGTTTCGTAGATGCACACACAAACGATAACTGCTTTGTAGATAGGTTTTCCACACTTTGCTTAAGCATACTTGATTCAGGTATGTTGTTACTTTTCTCTCAGCTCCCATAAATACACAGGAGGAGAGTGTTGCTCAATCACATCGTATGTAATTCTGTTCGATTTCCCATTATATTGTGTGTCATTTATGTATCCTTTATATGAATACAGAATAACGTTATAATTTCAGAAGTAGTAGTATTCCTTACTATAAGATTGTTTCGATAATGTAATAAGAAGACGAAGATTATCATCAGAACTATGTGATAGTGCAATATTAGTGCAATACATTTCGAACAATCTGATCACACATAATATACTTGTTAAGAACATTTATATATATAACAACTAGACTGGAAATAAGTGGTGGTGGTGGTGGTGGTGGTGGTGGGGGTAAAAGTAGACAAGGATAGTAATGATAAAAATAATGTGAAAACAATTTGACACCTAGTCACTCTGGATAATAAGCATATATTACCAGGATAGGTTTAAGGAGAGAACAAACTGGTAAATGCAGTGGGATGTGACACAATCGTTTTCTGTCGTCTAGGTTTTGAATGAAGCATGGAGCTCGTTCTTTCTTTGATTATGACCTTCACTGAACAATACGTTTTGTTGATGAAAGACAGAATTAAGCCTTTGTTTCAATGAAAGACTATTTGAATCACCTCTAAATGGTAAGGTGATGTAGACAGGCTTTTTCTCTACCAAGGCTACAGTAGGTCACACTGTGTCCTGAAATTTCCATCTATTGATAAATTTACGAGGACAACCATTCCCGATTAATGTCTTGGTGTAAAGCTAAACTGGTGGATATAGCACACCAATTTCATAATGTTGGACCAAAGCAGAGAAGCATGTTAACTTCTCAACATTTTAAATCACTAAAAGAACTACGAACAAACACTGATATTGTCTTGTTGAAGCCTGATAAAGGATCAGGCGTGGTTATCATGAACAAATGTGAATATAATGTTATAATATAATGTTATCCATCCTCAGTGATGAAAGTAAATTCATGCTTGATGTTCAATTGGGAGGTATTAACAAACTCATAGGGAAGAGTAAATTCAAACCTGGAAAAATGGTTACACATGAATATTATTGATAAAGAGGAATTTAATTTGTTAAAACCTATGGGTTCTGAGTATCCTCATTTATATCTGAACTATCCAAAATTGATCAATTAAATACTCCTTTACATCCAATTTTATCAATGTGCCGATCACCCACACATAACCTAGCCAAATGGCTAACAAAATTATTCCATCCTATTCGAAGACGTTTATGTAAGTATTCTGTAAAGGATTCTTTTCAATTGATCGATCATTTCGGTGACATTAATATCAAAGGAAAAACTATGTGCTCATTTCACGTGAATTCCTTATTCACGTCAAATGTACCTTTAATAAAGACTATTGACATTTTATGTGACTATATATTTTCAAACAACCTTAAATTACCTATCACCTTAAAAATTCTTAAAGATTTATTACTTTTATGTACTGATAAAGTTCAATTGAGTTGAGTTTTGAAGGCGAATACTTTGGTCAGATTGATGGGGTTGCTATGGTTAGTCCGTTAGGACCATTACTAGCAGATGTGTTTATGGCACATGTGGAAAATTTGTCTGAAGACTTAATTGGAAACATGTCACTTTACAAGAGATATGTGGATGATATCTTAGTGATCGGTGAAAGAAAGGAAAATATAAACTGCCTATTGATTGTGTCACATCCCACTGCGTTTACCAATTTAAATGTGTGTGTGGTCACACATACATAGGGAGGAGCAATGGTGATCTGAAAATTAGTGTGGGTGAACATGTACCATAATGGTTGAAAAAACAAATAGAGTCGAATGACCCAAAAAGAGTAGAGGATAAACATCCATCATCCTCTATTGCCAAACATATAATCGAAACAGGTCATAAGATTGATCTTAACTCGGCTTTTGTTGTGTTGTTTAAAAGTGTAAAAGAGGGGCGTATACTGAGGTTTATTGAGGGCTTAGCCATACGAAAATTCAAACAATTGATTGGTCACATAGCAGTGCCCACTGTTATCTTTGTCCTAGTCCATAACACTGATCGAATTCGCGTGATCGATTTATCAACTGAGTCGTTTGCATAAATAACTATGTCTACATATCACAGTGAAATAAATACTTTGCAAACGCAAACGAAATACTACCGCATTACAATCGACACGGGATGATTCGATCAGTGGAAGGGATTCGATCAGTGGAAGGTAACCTGAGGAGTGCTATAAAACTGATAATACTACTACTACTAATACTACTACTACTACTAATAATAATAATAATAATAATAATAATTCGAATGAAATTGAAGAATCAATGGAGAGTATCTATAGTAAACTGAGTCAAAGTAAACTGAGTCAAAATAATGAAAGACAGATGTACGAATGTATAGTGACTACAATTTGAGAGATTTGTGTATGACATCTACACACACTACTTACGAGTAACTAGAAGTGAGTTGCACAATTCTCTTAGTGTATTTCACTGATTGATCTCTAACTGTATTTCACTGATTGATCTCTAACTAATCAGTTATTGATTGCTTAATGTATTCCCTACTGGTTCAACCATATGGATTGGTCAGTTTTCCATTTGTCTGAACTGACACTTTGCAGTTCGTGCTGTGTTGAACACCATGAATGTGAGTTTTATTCAGGTGAACGATTGTTTTTTGCAGAACAATATATCTAAGGAGAAGCCATGACAGTTTGTGTCTGTTACCCACTCCTGATGCTCAACTTCGGTGGTCTTGACAAGGTATTCAACAGAGCTTCCTAATTTGAGAATGCTATCATTATTGTTATTACTACTGTTATTAACACACAGAAAAGCACTGGTTTTCCCATATACAATTAAATCGCATTTGAACTCACTTGATGTTGGAAATTTGTGGGATCCCTAGCAGACACTGGAACACCACTACTATATTATACATGTAATCCACCTACAAATTAAACCACAATAATAAATAAACCACAATAGTCTGCATGAATTCTTCTCCAGTACTCAGACGATACTTGTCATGGAGTACACTTCGAAGTACGACTCTCCGACTTATGACATCTTCCACAATTGTTTTCTCTACCATATATATCTGGATTTGTTTCCGACCACGAACACGTGAGCCTTGTTAGCAATTTCATATTCTCAACCAACAAATGTCCACTATGAAGATCTTGAAGGACAGATTTACATAATGGATGAAGAATAACAACGCCATCACTTGACTACAAAATACCATCGGGAGTAGTGGATAACTCATCTCGTTTCCGGAAATAGACTTGACTGGAAATCAAGCTCATTCACTGCACCATAGTTACTACATACTATTTTAATTTCTCGGAATGAAAGTATATGTTTGTGAATTAATTTTGCTTGTAAGTTGAGAATATTCACATTAGCAATCAACCGACCATGAAGTCAGAACTAGGTGAGCACAAATGAACGTATTATATTCGCAATTCGTGATCAGAGCGCAATCACGTACGAAGGAATCATCAATTAGTACAATTACCACAGCTACACAACCGAGCAACTCGTACACTTCACTGAACTTACACAGTGGTCAGACTTTAACTAGTACGCTCCAAGCTGCCCACATTCACTATCTACCGATTAACACAATGAAAACACAAATGTGCATTATTTTAAGATTATATTATACAATGTAAAATCAAATTTGTACACAATCAAAATCACATTCTTCTTCATTGTTCCATTCTAGTATTCTCCTTCTTTGAATACCATCATCCTATACCAATCAAAGGAGAATTGATAGAAAATAAAAATAAGAATTATTATCAAATCGCATTGAAACGATTAGTTAGATTAAACAAATTATTATCATAAATAATACAATTATTATTATTAACATCATCATTCACAACATCAACATCATCCACATTATCATGATAATATTCATCAGTCTCATATACTTTATCATAATCATCATTATCATCCTAAATCGTCATTATTATGGCAAATTGATGAGTGACCATGATTTCGATTACTTCCAGTTCAAGCTGAAGTCAACGCGTTTTTGATGAAAAACACATTTGCGGACCACTGAATTTTAGGTTAGTGTTAATTCTATCAAAGCGTCCAAATGACCCGATTGAGATACGCGCAAAATCGAAGTTCCAAAACAACGATTTGTCTACAAAAGCGGTTCTATTATTATATAAACACAAAGTTTAATTACAAACCTCAACTTGTGAGGTGTCTAGGCGTTTAACGCGTCGTTCAAGAATGGAATAGAATGGAATAGTAAAGGCTTCCATAGTACAAAGACAGCCGATGGCTGTGTCGAAATCGGACAACAGTTTATGAACAATCGAAACTCGAACCAAGAGCAAACAATATGGAAACTGTTGTGTTTAAACAAATCCGTTACAGTAATTAAAGTACAGTAATTACAATGACAAATACAATGATAAGTACAATAAACATTATAAGTATATGGGAACGTTTCCGAATGTTACAGTACAACTTGCGTTACAATGTAAATGTGGAAATTGTTAAGTATACAACTTCTTACTGAATATGAATAAGTAGTATAAAACAATAAACAAAGAAGTGGAAGGGAGCAGAAGAACACCTGATAAATGTTTGACATTTAGTAAAAAACTGCTAAATCTTAAGATCTCGATCGATGATATACCTAATATCTGTATATGAATTGTCACAGACACTTATGCACTCATTCATAACTAAATAGTCGATGTAATAGTCTTCAATGTAAAGAATTCGACAAGATTAGAGAGGCTCATAATAACTCGTAGATAAATAGTAGTGCACATAAGTGATATTGTGATCATTGTAGTCAACTATGAGTTCCGTGTGAATGCTAAATTTGATAGAGTGATCTGTCGAAACATTTTATCAATACCTAGTTAAACACTTCCATATTTCGTTAGTAAATGATGATTGACAAACTATGGTTAAAAAGGTGTCATCAAGACTGATTAGGTTTTCTACTATGATCTTTTTGTTGATATGTGTAGAGTAGGGTCAATGGTTTCCTTCAAAGCTTTGTCTTAAGAATGATCTAAACCACAGTTATCTTCACCGACATCACACTCGTTCCGCATTCTTTGAATCAAGATTTGGTGGTTGCATACATCAATTGTTTTCGTGAGATAAGATTCCTGCTTTGTATATTGAATTCCAGCTTTTCATAGCTTACATACTTTTGAGTCAACACTGAACCATTTACAACTGCAGTTTGTCTTGGTCTTTCAGACTGTAGAACATCAACGTTGATGTTCTATGTCGAAATGATTGGGGGCCTACTATAGTTAGACGAGAATGGTGACAAACCAACTAACGCTGAAGTCACACCTCGCGACCAGCCCTTACGTGGATTGAACTATCGACGCATCAAAGGATCATGGACGCTATTGAGACTGTACAACACAAAGGACGTTATTACAAGAATATATTAGTTAAGGTAAAACACGAAGGTGCAGAAGTAGGAGAAACAACCACTGCCGCATGGGCCACTCCATGGCATATAATTTTGATTGATGCCCGTAGACTATTCTTGACCTTGACAGGGATCAATGATCTGTTCGATATTCAGTGACATTTCACCGACC
This sequence comes from Schistosoma mansoni, assembly GCF_000237925.1. Taxonomy (NCBI): domain Eukaryota; kingdom Metazoa; phylum Platyhelminthes; class Trematoda; order Strigeidida; family Schistosomatidae; genus Schistosoma; species Schistosoma mansoni. The sequence continues at coordinate 1,539,086 of NW_017386026.1, read as the reverse complement.
CTACAATACTCCCCCACCAGATTCAACGGCCGTTTGAATCGATACCAAACATGTTGGGAGTAGTCGCGCGCCGGAGGTTGCCAGACGATTAATATGAATCCGCCGGGTATTGCCGAGCTGTAAGAGATAATGGAAAGGAGGCTGCAGAAACTGATCGGGAAACAACGAGTAATAACACGTAACAAGGACGTTGGTTGAATGTTAAGCGATCAACCATAGAAATAATAGAAAAAGAAACATGACATTTTAGAGTTCTATCAAGTCGCGTTGAAAAATATAGCTATGACAAGTGGTTGAGTTCCTCAGATGAGAAAAGTTAAGTTTGCCGCAAGAGTAGTGATGTCACAGTGATAGTACGATAAGTGTATTATCAATCGATGCCGATGTTTGTACTGCCCTCGTTACAGAGTAGAAAGTCAGTAGGTGTCGTTGACGACTGTTCGTAAGCGTCGATTTCTAGTTATATCTATATTTAACAGACTAACTGTAAGTACAGAAGTATAACCGTGAAGATAAGTCGTGGTTCCCTTGTGCAAAGCTTCTGATCAACTTGCAGTCAGTTTGGAAAAACTGATAACTGCTGTGAAAATCAATAAGGGTCGAAGAATACAGAGCGAAAGCGAAGGTGGCACGATGAAATCTCTAAAAGATGATAAGCGGTGAGTGCTGCACATGTGTTTGATGAGTGAACCGAAAAATGTCGAAAAGAACATAACAAACCAAGAGTGTCACTCTGGACTCATGTCAATGATATCAGTGAAAAATGCTGTCAGTGTTGGGGTAGTGACGACAATATCGTTGTCAGTTTGCAGGAGATTCGCTCGACTGCGTAAATTGAAGATTCGCGTGAATGTGTCGTAAAACCACCAATTGAACTGGACAGGCTTTAGATCGTTGAGTAGTTGAACAGCCGATTGATGTACCGAAATCATCTATTAGATAACAGCCAAGCGGAAACAATACTTCATAGGATGAAAAAAATACGACGTCGAAATTGAATAACTACAATAGTTCGGATGTGTTGTAATGTCACATCGAAGTAACATCATTTCGTATACTGACAATTGTACTGAACGTTCGTTTGGGCATTGTTTATGTAGCAATTGGATGTGCAGTAGTAAACATATACGAAGACTATCGTGGGGTTCGTGGAGAATTTCAGAGGACGTTTAGTTATTTTCCAAACCCGTATTGCATGTGAATAAGACGAAGACGGAATTAAAGTGACTTTCGTGCAATAAGGAAATCGAGCCATGATTTACTGTGTGAGACAACAGCAAATACAAAGCGCATAGTAAACATTAATTTAAATGGTAACCACCAATGTAACTAAAGTTTAGGTTTAGATAACGTGATCGTTTCGTAAAAAAACATTATCTAGCGCTAAGTGACATCAAGTACAACGAAGTGTCTCATTAAGACATGGACTAAGATTGCTCGTGTACATGAAATACGTTTTTTCGGAGTATGTTGACTTACGAGTCATAAATGTACATAGTTTCGACTAAAATTTGACGGCAGTGACAGAATGTATGACTACTCTAGGTGAAAGTAGCCGCGAAATGTTATTAGACATCATAAACATTATACGAAATTAACTAACTCAATTATGAAACTCGCCTGGGTTACTCTTGCTCCAAAGTAATTGAAATTTGTTGATTATTTTCGTAGATTAACGTAGCGTTGTAGACTGAATTGGTATAAGTCCAAATTTAATTTGAGCCAAACACGTAGCATTGTCTGGCGAAACAGTCTAAACAAGATCTAACATTGCAGGAAATTTATGATTCAAACTCACCGTAAATTTGTAGCATTTGTATCCTCTGATTCGCCGTGGAACTCAGCAATTGGAAATTAGGCAGGCAGTGGTCAAGAAAGTAAAATATTCTAGTAGATAGTTTCTGATAGTAGTTAGTTGATAGTGATTAAGCAGAAAGATGAACTTATAATCGACAGTTAACCCTGTATTGGTTATACAAGTGGATAAGTTGCAAACAGATAAGCGTTCGTGTTGCCTTTAGGCTATACTTACGAGTGGTTGGTATTTTAACAGACATATTACACGGGAGCATTTACATGCCGCTAATGCTTGTTAAAGAACCACGATAGTCGACTATAGTCGTAATTGATTGGTTAGTTCTATCGATTGAACTAATTATTTCAGTTGAAATACTAATCAACATTGATATGAAGCAACGAATGTTCACAGGACGAATGTTCAGTGACATTTCACCGACCCTACAAGACAATTATTAAAGTTTTTTATGAAGAATCGTAAGTTAGTTTTGCAGCAAAAATAGATTCACTCCAATCCATTTCAAATGCTATCAAACATGTGAAAAAGGTCATGTTGACAGAATGTGAATTGTAGTTTAATACGAGTTATGGACGGAACTTCACAGTAATAGATCACTCTTTCGGAATGTTTCTGATATTACAAATATGTGTTTATGTATGTATATGTCGAAGGGACAAACAAAATTGATCAGTTCTCTCATTTTTCAGGTCATGTGTGACCACGGATAATAGGCAGCTTGTCTGACAAACATTGTCTTATCAACTGAGTTGAACCCATGCATGAAAATAATTTCATTTGCGGTTGCGAAAAATTCATTGATTCTTTTAACGCCACAAAGCGCTTAAACCATAGTTCAGAACGTTCCGATATCTAATACAAACCACTCTTTAATTGAAGTTTAAACAAACAGTTTTCATGTGTACTCATAGATGGCCTTGCATCAGATATGCATAAACACTGTAATTATCACTCATCTAGTATCAAATGAGTTCAGTTATCGTTATCTTGAAGATATGTCTGTATCCTCACTACATAAAGCTAAGGAACTATTGCGGTACGTTTGGAGTTTGCGTTACGATCACACGGTATTTATTACAAAGTCCTTATATATCGTTAAACCACAGTTTAAAAATCAATAATAACATTCAGTTAACCCTTGAAGAAAAGTGGTTTGACTGACACAAAAACGAGCTTGAAAAAGTCCTATTTCTTCAGATATTAACAACTCTGGTCTTACCTATACCCCATGCTCTGCAACTCCTGTTGCACCAGATAATAGTGGGAGTGGACTTATTCCACACATGTTGCTGGATGACTCCATGTCTAACTTAATAATGAGTTCTAACTCACGAACAGATGGTATCGATCTTATTAAGAGCGAATTAGCCTCTGTCTTTAAGCAATTAAGTGGAGTCACTTGCGGGCTCTTTATTAAAGCATGATGATCTTAAATTTGAACTAAAGACACTGTCACCCCTTCGACTACTGTTGTCCAAGGATATAGTTACTTCTGAATTCGAAGACAGGATCAAAGTAGAATCCGTTATTGACTTGATAGCTAGTGAAGTCACCAAGCGAATAATCTCTCGAAATAATGTGGTTATATATAATATACCTGACAAAGTTGCCATTAAAACTGTAAGAAACTCGATACCAAAGGCAGTTAATCTCCAGGACAATCCATGCCAATGTATCCGACTTAACAAAAAGCATCAAAAATACTCGTGCCCTATCGTGTTTAGATTTGATTCCCATTTATTAGCGGAACGTTTGAAAGAATCTGAACAGCTAGTCTGTGCGCATACGAAGTTTAAAAACGCTCGTATAGTCTCAGACAAAACCACCAATCAAAGACTAACACAAAAGCGTACCATGAACGAAAATAACATTGTTGAGGTCACAACAAATGTGATCGCGCCAGAAGCTGAGCCCACTGGTACAGCTAATCTATCTCATGTTAGTCAGTGTACTGATATACCAATGCAGTGTGCTAGTTTGCCACTCATACTCATAGTGGCCCTAGATAACCAGGACATATCTGATGTAGACTCTAATGTCATTCTTTCCAGTGTAATATCGGAAGCCAAGGATCGAACACCTGATTCTATTGTGAAGGCTCATAAAAACACTGCTAAACCTAAAAAGAATATACCAATTAAGAAGAAAGTAAATAAAAAACCTTCTGGTTCTAGACCGAATACCAAAAATATTTCAACGGCCTTACCAAACAAAAGTTTAATTTCTGAAACCATGCTTAACCCTACTCACCGTAAGGGAGGTTATAAGGACACATTTCGTTCAAACGTTACACGAGACGGCCACTACAATCATCATGTAAGCAGGCCTACTATTAGACAGACGGGAATGAACCAACGTGCCGCATGGTTTCCCCCAAATGTTATAAATAATAAACCTGCAAGATGTAACTCTTATCATCACTCTTGCAGTGGGGAAGATGGTATACTAGGTTATGCACCATCAACGCAACCCCAACATACAGGCACCTGTCTTAATTGTCCACCAAAACAAGTACAACCTTACCAAAATAAGGATTTTTTTCGGCCTCCAGAGATCCCTTGTTCCACTAGCACTACAATTCGCTCATGCTATAGCCCATGCGATCCGGAAAACACATTAAACCATAGTCCAGGCATAGCTAGAACTCATACCCTCGATAAAGATGCTCTCGGTTTTTATACACTACACTCTCCCTTTTTAAACCTATTACTTATTAACGCACGTTCACTTCTGAACAAAATTTCAGCCTTGAGAACCTTAGCCTTTCTAGCCAAGCCTTCTTTTATACTTATCACTGAAACGTGTTGTTATCCAGCAGTGGCCGATTCCGAATTAAATATCCAAAACTATCGACTCTATCGCTGTGACAGAGAAACTAAGCGAGGAGGCGGTTGTCTTATATTTGCTTAGGATACCTTGACAACTAACAAAGTTGAAGATAGTATCTTGAATAGTTTACCAGAATCGATCTGGATATCAATCAATACCCTAAACCATAGTCTACTCCTAGGTTGTATATATAGAGCTCCTGATAGTACTGATAATTTGAATGATCGTATAATCAATGCATTTATACACGCATCTACTCTAAACTTCAGCGCTAAGATTATCACTGGTGATTTCAATTATCCTGAGATTAACTGGAGTACCGGTAGCTGTCAGTCTAGCAATGATGAATTTTTATCAATCCTTAATCTGTACTGCTGGTCACAGTGGGTTCGTACCCCAACAAGGGGTGATAATACACTTGATCTAATATTTAGTAGAGATACCATTCCCCTATCTGTACAAGTATACAACGAGTTTGAAAGCAGTGATCATAGGATGGTAGCTTGTGCTCTCCCCATCTATCCCTCCTACAACCGACCAATTCAAAGAACCTGCAATTATAGAGACTATAAGCATGCAGACTGGGACCTCTTGCGCTCACTGATCAAACTCTCAGACTGGGATGAATTCTTCTCATGTAATAGTCTGACAGATGCCATCAACATATTCTATTTGATTGTTAACTCTTGTCTAGACTCCTGTGCACCAATTAAGATTTACAGGATTAGTAAACATCACGAATTATATATACCAGCTAAATATCGTAATAAACTAAGACGCCTAAAGAAACGTTATTTTAAATCTAACGACTTCACGGCAGTCACACAAATAACAATAATTTTTAACCAAATTAAAGAGAAACATAGGTTAAAAGCCATCAATGAAGAGCTATTAGCACTACGTACTAGCTCAAAAGTGCAAAACCTAATCCACATTTACAATAAACGTGCTAAATCAACTCAAAATGTTGATATACCATGCATCCTGCATAATAATAGTTTTATATATGACCCAAAAACTATAGCAGACCTTTTCAGTGGTAATTTTGCAAATAGCAAAGAATCCTTAAATGACTTTGTTTCTAGAGTTATATGCTTGACTGGTAACTCAATTAAATCTATCTCCTTCACATGTCTGAAAATTAGTAAGGTTACAAATAAGCTCAAGGTTTCGAAAGGTCACGGTGCAGACGGGATTTCATCATTTCTCTACAAATATGGTGGTCCAGATATCCAACTTCTTCTCCTTAAGCTGTTTACTCTCTCTATGGAATCAGGCTCTTATCCTGACCGTTGGAAAACCGCGTACATCATACCATGTTACAAATCCGGAGATAAGACTGACATGAACAACTATCGGCCAATAAATATTACTCCAGTTATCTCTAGGATTATGGAAAAAATTATTAGTGACGAACTACCCAACTATTTATTGACTGAACAATTTATTGATGATTCGCAACATGGATTTCTTAAAAATCGATCCTGTATGACATGTCATTTTGACTTCTTTAATTTAGTCTATTCGCTTCGTAGCCAAGGATATCTAGTATTAGTGCTATACCTGGACATTTCTAAGGCCTTCGACATGGTCAACCACCAACTTCTCATAGGTAAACTCGCATCTTATGGGGTCGAAAACCCGTTACTAGCCTGGTTTGATTCCTTCCTCAGCGATCGACATCAAATAGTTAAAATCAACTCTTCATTGTCGAACTCAGTCCCTGTTAGAAGTGGGGTAATTCAGGGTTGTGTCTTAGGTCCTTTGCTCTTTTTAGTTTTCATTAATGATATTTGTGAGTGTTTTAGTGTGGGTAAGTCCCTTTTGTTTGCAGACGATCTTAAGGTGGTGTACTCATTTTCTCCACATGAGCTGAGCAATATTCGAAATTGTATCAGCACGGAGCTTAACAAGGTAGCACAGTGGTGCTCGGAATGGCAACTGGAGCTCATACAGCTAAATGTGGTTGGTTATGCTTCGGTGATACATCACTCAACCTCAATCTTACCATAAATGGGGAAATGTTATCTAGGTTACACACAGTAGTAGATCTAGGACTTAGGTACTCCGACGACTTGTCGTTTACTGAACAGATAATGAAACAAACGTCCAAGTCTCAACGCCTTATAGGTTTCATAACTCGAAACCTTCATAACAGCGAATCTCGTATTCTAATGTACAAAGTCTGTGTTCGACCACTCCTCGAATACTGCGCGTTTCTCCTTATTAGCACGCGCATAAAGGATAAATTAAGACTGGAATCAGTACAGAGACGATTTATATTTCGTACTCTTGGAACTGATAGTGTCTTGACATATAATTCGAGGTGTAGTAAACTAGGGCTTGACCCTTTATGGATGAGGAGACTCAAACTTAACCTTATCTTTTTCAAAATACTTAACAAACTCTCCTTCACATCCAGTCAGGAGATTCAATATGCTAAAGCCCCACATTACGACATTCGTAACTCCTTGTCTTTAGCGAAACAAACATATTCTAGATCTTCTCTCTACATGAATTACTTTACCTGTGAGTTTTCTATGCTCTGGAATAATTTACCCCAAACTATCCGTATGTTAAACTCTCTCCCATTGTTTGTTCGCTCAATTAATGCTTTTTGCTCCTCTGAAAATGCATTAAATGCTCTAGCGCATGCAAGTGTATCTTACTCCACAAGTGAGATTATAGGAACTTTAAATGTTTAACCTCTTACTTGCTATCATTGTTTTGTTGTTCCGTGCTCTTTGCTTTAATCTTACTTTCTCTAGTTGTAGATAATTAATAATAACTTGCTCTGGCACTGGAAATAACCTTACAGAACAATGTTGATCAATCATCAGGCTATCCACTTAATAAAAAATGACAAGTTCCCTGGTGTTGCATTGGCTTGCCGTGACATATGCCATATTTAAGCTAATTATCAATTACTAAACCAGCAAACATAAAACTTTCTTATATTTCATGTTTGTTCTCTACATTAAATGTTGATTTTTATAACAATCTGATCATGCCTGTAAACTGGTGTGAATTCTGTAAATATTATTTTCAGAATATATTATTATTATTATTATTTGAGATATTCATCCGATATCTTTCCGTGTAACATTAGAAACCCATACCTAATTATCAAGTTCCAGCGTGAAGGCTATTAACAATACAATTAAGAATACGATGTCGGTACCTTGTTATAAGAAAGTATATTGGACAGACCACAGAGTTTTGCCAATTAATCTATCTGATAAAAATAAAGATTCACGTGGCTTTCGTATTAAAGATTCTGACCTTGAAATTGGTTGAGAGTTGTTTTGAGTTCCATATGTTCTTCAATTGTAGAAATGCTGCCCTTGCTTTGCCAATCCTCGCCTTTACATCTGCATCCGATCCTCCTTGTTTATCAACGATGCTCCCCAGGTACTTGAATGTTTCCACCTCTTCCAGAGTTTCGCCATCAAGTGTGATTGGGTTGGTGTTCTCCGTGTTGCATTTGAGAATCTTGCTTTTTCCTTTGTGAATGTGGAGGCCTATGGATGCGGAGGCTGCTGCTACATTTGCTGTCTTCATCTGCATTTGTTCGTGTGTATGAGAGAGGAGGGCTAGGTCATCTGCGAAGTCCAATCATCTAATTGATTCTGAGCTGTCCATTGTATTCCGTATTTCCCGTCAGATGTCGAATTCTTCATAATCCAGTCAATCACCAGAAGGAAGAGGAATGGGGAGAGTAGACAGCCTTGTCTGACTCCGGTCCTTACTGGAAATGCATCTGTCAGCTGTCCTCCATGCACCACTTTGCACTGTAGTCCATCGTATGAGTTTTGGATAATGTTGACAATCTTTTCAGGAACTCCATAGTGTCGAAGAAGTTTCCATAATGTTCTCCTGTCCACGCTGTCAAACGCCTTCTCATAGTCAATAAAGTTGACGTATAGTGATGAGTTCCACTCAACTGATTGTTCAACGATGATCCGTAGTGTCGCAATCTGGTCTGTGCACGACCGATCCTTACGGAATCCAGCCTGATGATCCCGAAGTTCGGCGTCTACTGAGTCTTTCATCCGATTCAGCAGCACTCTGTTGAAAACTTTTCCTGGTACTGATAACAAACTGATACCTCTGTAGTTCTCACATTGGCTCAGATCTCCTTTCTTTGGTATCTTGATGAGATATCCTTCTTTCCAGTCCGTTGGCACTTGTTCCTCTTCCAAATCTTCTTGAATAGAAGGTGAAGCATGTTTGCAGTTATTTCAATGTCTGACTTCAGTGCTTCTGCTGGTATATTGTCAGGTCCTGCCTCCTTCCCACTTTTGATTTGTCTGATGGCCATCTTGACTTCTTCGATCGTTGGTGGAGTGACATCTATTGGAAGGTCAGTGTGGGCGATGTTCGGTGGGGTCAATGGGGCTGGTCTGTTCAGCAGTTCCTCGAAGTATTCTGCCCATCTTTTCCTCTATTCTTGAATCTCAGTGATTGTCTTTCCTTCTTTGTCCTTGACTGGTCTCTCTGGTTTGCTATATCTCCCTGCCAATTTCTTCGTTGTATCATATAGTTGTTTCATATTGCCTTCTCTTGCAGCTTTTACCGCCGCCGTTGCTCCCATGTTCTCCTATGTATTTCTGCTTGTCGTCTTTAATGCTTTTCTTCACTTCCCTGTTAGCTTCTGCGTAGTCTGCTTGTGCTTTGACTTTCTCTGCTCGTGTTCGGCTGTTGTTAATTGCTAGTTTCTTGTTCTTCCCTTCTTGAATTTTGTCCAGGGTTCCCATAGAGATGCATTCCTTGTGATGATGCTTTTTAGGACCAAGAACCTCCTGACACGTTGAAGTTAGTGCTTTTTTTATCCCTTTCCAGTTGTCCTCTAAAGTAGTTTCTTGTTCTTTCAGTAGATCCTGTAGAGCTTGGAACCTGTTGTTGAGAGTAATCTTGAATTCATGGAGCTTGTCAGTATCTCGAAGGAAGGCTGTATTGAGCCTTTGTAGTGCTGTTTGTCCAGTTTTCCAGTGTTTCTTAAGCTTCAGTCTGATCTTGGCCACAACCAGCCAGTGGTGATCTGAAGCTATGTCAGCTCCTCTCCGGGTTCTCACATCTTCCATTGATCTTCGGAATTTTTCGTTGATACAGATGTGATCTATCTGGTTCTCTGTGGTGTGGTCCGGTGAGATCCATGTAGCTTTGTGTATACGTTTGTTTGGGAATGTTGTGCCGCCTATAACCAATTTGTTGAATGCACATAGGTTTGCAAGCCTCTCCCCATTTTCATTTCTCTCTGCTAATCCATGTCGTCCAATTACATCTTCATATCCTGTGTTGTCCACTCCAACTTTAGCATTTAGATCTCCCATCAGGATGGTGAGGTCCTTTCGTGAGCACTTCTCTATAATTGATTGAAGCCTTTCATAGAACTGATGTTTATCATCGTCGTTGCTATCATTGGTGGGTGCATAACATTGGATAACGTTCATTGTGATCCCTTGCTTCTTTGTTCTGAATGATGCTTTGATTATCCTGGGTCCATGAGATTCCCATCCAACAAGTGCATTTCGTGCTTCTTTGGACAGCATTAGAGCAACTCCCTGAGTGTGGAGCGTTTTCCCCTTCGTGACCGGAGTACAGCAGCATCTCTCCTGTACCTAGCCTTTGTTGTCCAGTTTGTGTCCAATGGGTTTCGCTGATTCCGAGTAGTGCCAAGTTGTATCTCCTCAATTCCATTGCTATTTGGCTGGTCTTTCCTGTCTCCCACATTGTCCGGACGTTCCATGTACCTATAAATAGTGTTGCTCTGGTTGTTAGAAGGTGCATCGGTCTCGTGACTTCCGAAGAATTTCGGCTTTCATCATGAGACGTCATAAATATTCATTCAACTCCCAAGGCAGAGTTTAAATGGTTTGAATTAATTTTTCTGATTAGCGTTTTTTAGCGAGTTAGCTTTTCTACGGGATGGGGTCGCTAACCTCATGCCCAACCCTCCTCCTTTACTCGGGCTTGGGACCGGCAGTAACTCTAGAAGAGCTACAGGCGCAGTTAAGTCAGAACTAGGTGAGCACAAATGAACGTATTATATTCGCAATTCGTGATCAGAGCGCAATCACGTACGAAGGAATCATCAATTAGTACAATTACCACAGCTACACAACCGAGCAACTCGTACACTTCACTGAACTTACACAGTGGTCAGACTTTAACTAGTACGCTCTAAGCTGCCCACATTCACTATCTACCGATTAACACAACGAAAACACAAATGTGCATTATTTTAAGATTATATTATACAATGTAAAATCAAATTTGTACACAATCAAAATCACATTCTTCTTCATTGTTCCATTCTAGTATTCTCCTTCTTTGAATACCATCATCCTATACCAATCAAAGGAGAATTGATAGAAAATAAAAATAAGAATTATTATCAAATCGCATTGAAACGATTAGTTAGATTAAACAAATTATTATCATAAATAATACAATTATTATTATTAACATCATCATTCACAACATCATCCACATTATCAGGATTATATTTATCAGTCCCATACACATCATCATCGTCATCCGCCTCATCATTTTCATTATCGTCACCGTTACACTGCTCATGATATCCGTAATCTACTTTATCCTCTCCATCATCTTCATCATCATCCGCTTCATTTTCATCATCATTATTATCATCACTATCTTCACACAACATTTGTCACATCCACAATCTTCATCATTCGCTTCATTATTATTATTATTATCATAATAATACATCATCGTCACAAACCACATCGTATCCGAAATCTTCATCATCCACTTCATCATCCACTTCATCATCTTCACCATTATCATCATCAATATCCTTACATAACTCATCATATCCCTTACATCATCATCATCGTCATCGACACAAAATGCATCATGTCCAAAATCTTTATCATCCCTTTCTTCAACTTCATCCTCCTCATCATCATCAACATCCTTGTCATCACAAACCTTATCATATCCATAGTCCTCATCATAAGCTTCATCATCATCAACATCCTCACATAACTCATCATGTCCATAATCATCATCATCCGCTAACCTTATCATATCCATAGTCCTCATCATAAGCTTCATCATCATATCCCTTATCTTCATCATCAGCTTCATCATCATCATCATCATCATCATCATCATCAACATCATTATCATTATTGTCACATAACTCATCCACATCATCCTTATCATCCTTATCATCATCATCATCATCATCAGCAGCACATCATCATCATCAGCAGCAGCAGCAGCAGCAGCATCATCATCATCATCATCATCATCATCAGCAGCAGCAGAAGCAGCGGCAGCATCATCATCATCATCAGCAGCAGCAGCATCAGCATTAGCAGCAGCATTAGCATCAGCAGCAGCATCAGCAGCAGCAACAGCAACAGCAGCATAGAACATATTCATCATTATATTTGTAATAATTTCGTCAATCAGTGTCCTAAACAGTGTCAGCATAACCAAAAGAGTAATAATGATTATGATGAACAGCATTATTGTAATATTTTCAATGAAATTCGCAGAAGACAAATAACAGCCGTCTCCTGCGTATCCAACACTCAACTGATTTTTCTGATTGTTGCATGCTTATTAATACATTTAATTTACATTTGAATTTACACGATCGATACAATTGAATTGAATGCTAATCAATTAGCTGTAGATTAATTGATTGACCTTTGATTTAGTCTGTAAATATGATGATAAAAATAATGCGACAAACAATCGTCAGACGTGTAATTCGAGTTAATTTGTATGCGACTCCCCTTGGTGTTTCTGTGCTTTATTCCAAATCTCCACTATTCATATATTGGCAAACAATGTGACTGGTAGCACTGGTAGCACACGCAGCTATCAAATTTTTAAGTAAAGCATCACATTCTTCTTTGGAAGCTAATAATGACGTTTACACTTTCAGCCTTCCCGAAAATTCCAAATCTAGTATTGACTATTCTGTTTCATTTATGTAAATTTTATAGGGAATGTTTAAACTGAAATCACCGGTAGAATACTTCCTGCTGTAATATACTACTTTTAGATCATATGATTAGGGTTGTGGAATTAGTGCAGCTCCTGTTGACACCACTTTATCTCCAACATCAATAATGCTTCGACTTTTGTTGTAGGCAGCAAAAATCAACCTGAACATCATCACAGGGGAAGATATTTTCGAATATTCTGTTTTCTGGAGATTCTTGATAGATCTCACTGACTATTTCTATCAGTTATTGTGAACACTCTGTGTAAGCTTATATCCCTCACATTGACGATAGTCTATAGAAACTCATTCTTCATCCTTCATTATTATGAAGAGAATTGTAATCTATGTCAGCCTTCAGCGTCTTCATCCGAGATGTAATATTTTCAATAAGAAAATTTTCCAAACATTCTGAGATACTGTGTGATTCCTCATTGAATAGTACACCTGACCTAGATCACTTTCACCTAGTACTTCCAATTGAAACGATATGCAATATAGTAAAATATGTCAAATAGACGATCTCGTATTCCGATGATAAAACATAATCTATATTCCATTGGATAGGTTGCTTTTTATGAAACCACTTTTGGTTACGCCTCTGTTTATTTTGTAATTAGTTTTCTTACTATTTGCACTTTTCATCAATTCAATACAATTTGTACAATACCATTTTTGCCTGTAAAATTGTCGTTTAAACACCATTTGTCCTGTTCGTCAACATACATAGCATGCATGACCCATTAATTATCTCACACAAATTTCCTGCTGCACACGTGAACTGTTGTAGTTTCTGAACAGACCAATCTATTCATTCTTCTCAAATCACATATTTTGACCTTGTCACTTATTGGCTTATTAACTCTGACTGTTTTTAAATAATCGTATTCATTATATATTGTGATCGCTTATCCTATTCATTATATATTGTTACTTATTTTAGGTGTGACATAAAAATTGAGGAACGCTTGATTAGGTTGAGTTGGCACACTTGACTTCTCCGATCAGTTTGGTTTCGTTCTATTCTCTTGACCTCCTTCACTGTGATTATCTGATGCTGTCTTCCAATCATCAGTAATAAGGATAGGAGGTGTATTGACATTTAGCCATTAATCATTGCAGCTTGTAACACTGTGGTAGTTAAATCTCGTTCCAGCATATCCACCTTATATTTGAAACAAGGACTCGCTGCTTGAATCTGTAGCACACGCCACACTGTGACTGTATTCAGTCTAACCCGTTGTTGTGTACAACATAAAGGAACACAATTAAAATTGGGTACCGTCAAATTTACGAGTTTCGTAGATGCACACACAAACGATAACTGCTTTGTAGATAGGTTTTCCACACTTTGCTTAAGCATACTTGATTCAGGTATGTTGTTGCTTCTCTCTCAGCTCCCATAAATACACAGGAGGAGAGTGTTGCTCAATCACATCGTATGTAATTCTGTTCGATTTCCCATTATATTGTGTGTCATTTATGTATCCTTTATATGAATACAGAATAACGTTATAATTTCAGAAGTAGTAGTATTCCTTACTATAAGATTGTTTCGATAATGTAATAAGTCGATAATGTAATAAGAAGACGAAGATTATCATCAGAACTATGTGATAGTGCAATATCGAACAATCTGATCACACATAATATACTTGTTAAGAACATTTATAAAAAGTAGAAGGTCAACTAGACTGGAAATAAGTGGTGGTGGTGGTGGGGGTAAAAGTAGACAAGGATAGTAATGATAAAAATAATGTGAAAACAATTTGACACCTAGTCACTCTGGATAATAAGCATATATTACCAGGATAGGTTACCAGGATAGGTTTAAGGAGAGAACAAACTGGTAAATGCAGTGGGATGTGACACAATCGTTTTCATGTCGTCTAGGTTTTGAATGAAGCATGGAGCTCGTTCTTTCTTTGATTATGACCTTCACTGAACAATACGTTTTGTTGATGAAAGACAGAATTAAGCCTTTGTTTCAATGAAAGACTATTTGAATCACCTCTAAATGGTAAGGTGATGTAGACGGGCTTTTTCTCTACCAAGGCTACAGTAGGTCACACTGTGTCCTGAAATTTCCATCTATTGATAAATTTACGAGGACAACCATTCCCGATTAATGTCTTGGTGTAAAGCTAAACTGGTGGATATAGCACACCAATTTCATAATGTTGGACCAAAGCAGAGAAGCATGTTAACTTCTCAACATTTTAAATCACTAAAAGAACTACGAACAAACACTGATATTGTCTTGTTGAAGCCTGATAAAGGATCAGGCGTGGTTATCATGAACAAATGTGAATATAATGTTATAATATAATGTTATCCATCCTCAGTGATGAAAGTAAATTCATGCTTGATGTTCAATTGGGAGGTATTAACAAACTCATAGGGAAGAGTAAATTCAAACCTGGAAAAATGGTTACACATGAATATTATTGATAAAGAGGAATTTAATTTGTTAAAACCTATGGGTTCTGAGTATCCTCATTTATATCTGAACTATCCAAAATTGATCAATTAAATACTCCTTTACATCCAATTTTATCAATGTGCCGATCACCCACACATAACCTAGCCAAATGGCTAACAAAATTATTCCATCCTATTCGAAGACGTTTATGTAAGTATTCTGTAAAGGATTCTTTTCAATTGATCGATCATTTCGGTGACATTAATATCAAAGGAAAAACTATGTGCTCATTTCACGTGAATTCCTTATTCACGTCAAATGTACCTTTAATAAAGACTATTGACATTTTATGTGACTATATATTTTCAAACAACCTTAAATTACCTATCACCTTAAAAATTCTTAAAGATTTATTACTTTTATGTACTGATAAAGTTCAATTGAGTTGAGTTTTGAAGGCGAATACTTTGGTCAGATTGATGGGGTTGCTATGGTTAGTCCGTTAGGACCATTACTAGCAGATGTGTTTATGGCACATGTGGAAAATTTGTCTGAAGACTTAATTGGAAACATGTCACTTTACAAGAGATATGTGGATGATATCTTAGTGATCGGTGAAAGAAAGGAAAATATAAACTGCCTATTGATTGTGTCACATCCCACTGCGTTTACCAATTTAAATGTGTGTGTGGTCACACATACATAGGGAGGAGCAATGGTGATCTGAAAATTAGTGTGGGTGAACATGTACCATAATGGTTGAAAAAACAAATAGAGTCGAATGACCCAAAAAGAGTAGAGGATAAACATCCATCATCCTCTATTGCCAAACATATAATCGAAACAGGTCATAAGATTGATCTTAACTCGGCTTTTGTTGTGTTGTTTAAAAGTGTAAAAGAGGGGCGTATACTGAGGTTTATTGAAGGCTTAGCCATACGAAAATTCAAACAATTGATTGGTCACATAGCAGTGCCCACTGTTATCTTTGTCCTAGTCCATAACACTGATCGAATTCGCGTGATCGATTTATCAACTGAGTCGTTTGCATAAATAACTATGTCTACATATCACAGTGAAATAAATACTTTGCAAACGCAAACGAAATACTACCGCATTACAATCGACACGGGATGATTCGATTCGATCAGTGGAAGGTAACCTGAGGATCTTAACTTCCCCAAATGTCCAGTGCTATTAATACTACTACTACTACTACTACTAATAATAATAATAATAATAATTCGAATGAAATTGAAGAATCAATGGAGAGTATCTATAGTAAACTGAGTCAAATAATGAAAGACAGATGTACGAATGTATAGTTAGTTTGTGCATGATTTATTTGTGAATGTGAACGATTTGTATGAAGGACTACAATTTGAGAGATTTGTGTATGACATCTACACACACTACTTACGAGTAACTAGAAGTGAGTTGCACAATTCTCTTAGTGTATTTCACTGATTGATCTCTAACTAATCAGTTATTGATTGCTTAATGTATTCCCTACTGGTTCAACCATATGGATTGGTCAGTTTTCCATTTGTCTGAACTGACACTTTGCAGTTCGTGCTGTGTTGAACACCATGAATGTGAGTTTTATTCAGGTGAACGATTGTTTTTTGCAGAACAATATATCTAAGGAGAAGCCATGACAGTTTGTGTCTGTTACCCACTCCTGATGCTCAACTTCGGTGGTCTTGACAAGGTATTCAACAGAGCTTCCTAACTTGAGAATGCTATCATTATTGTTATTGTTATTACTACTGTTATTAACACACAGAAAAGCATTGGTTTTCTCATATACAATTAAATCACATTTGAACTCACTTGATGTTGGAAATTTGTGGGATCCCTAGCAGACACTGGAACACCACTACTATATTATACATGTAATCCACCTACAAATTAAACCACAATAATAAATAAACCACAATAGTCTGCATGAATTCTTCCCCAGTACTCAGACGATACTTGTCATGGAGTACACTTCGAAGTACGACTCTCCGACTTATGACATCTTCCACAATTGTTTTCTCTACCATATATATCTGGATTTATTTCCGACCACGAACACGTGAGCCTTGTTAGCAATTTCATATTCTCAACCAACAAATGTCCACTATGAAGATCTTGAAGGACAGATTTACGTAATGGATGAAGAATAACAACGCAATCACTTGACTACAAAATACCATCGGGAGTAGTGGATAACTCATCTCGTTTCCGGAAATAGACTTGACTGGAAATCAAGCTCATTCACTGCACCATAGTTACTACATACTATTTTAATTTCTCGGAATGAATGTATATGTTTGTGAATTAATTTTGCTTGTAAGTTGAGAATATTCACATTAGCAATTAACCGACCATGAAGTCAGAACTAGGTGAGCACAAATGAACGTATTATATTCGCAATTCGTGATCAGAGCGCAATCACGTACGAAGGAATCATCAATTAGTACAATTACCACAGCTACACAACCGAGCAACTCGTACACTTCACTGAACTTACACAGTGGTCAGACTTTAACTAGTACGCTCTAAGCTGCCCACATTCACTATCTACCGATTAACACAATGAAAACACAAATGTGCATTATTTTAAGATTATATTATACAATGTAAAATCAAATTTGTACACAATCAAAATCACATTCTTCTTCATTGTTCCATTCTAGTATTCTCCTTCTTTGAATACCATCATCCTATACCAATCAAAGGAGAATTGATAGAAAATAAAAATAAGAATTATTATCAAATCGCATTGAAACGATTAGTTAGATTAAACAAATTATTATCATAAATAATACAATTATTATTATTAACATCATCATTCACAATGATAATATTCATCAGTCTCATATACTTTATCATAATCATCATTATCATCCTAAATCGTCATTATCATTCTAAATCGTCATTATTATGGCAAATTGATGAGTGACCATGATTTCGATTACTTCCAGTTCAAGCTGAAGTCAACGCGTTTTTGATGAAAAACACATTTGCGGACCACTGAATTTTAGGTTAGTGTTAATTCTATCAAAGCGTCCAAATGACCCGATTGAGATACGCGCAAAATCGAAGTTCCAAAACAACGATTTGTCTACAAAAGCGGTTCTATTATTATATAAACACAAAGTTTAATTACAAACCTCAACTTGTGAGGTGTCTAGGCGTTTAACGCGTCGTTCAAGAATGGAATAGTAAAGGCTTCCATAGTACAAAGACAGCCGATGGCTGTGTCGAAATCGGACAACAGTTTATGAACAATCGAAACTCGAACCAAGAGCAAACAATATGGAAACTGTTGTGTTTAAACAAATCCGCAACTGTGGATAACCGTTACAGTAATTAAAGTACAGTAATTACAATGACAAATACAATGATAAGTACAATAAACATTATAAGTATATGGGAACGTTTCCGAATGTTACAGTACAACTTGCGTTACAATGTAAATGTGGAAATTGTTAAGTATACAACTTCTTACTGAATATGAATAAGTAGTATAAAACAATAAACAAAGAAGTGGAAGGAAGCAGAAGAACACCTGATAAATGTTTGACATTTAGTAAAAAACTGCTAAATCTTAAGATCTCGATCGATGATATACCTAATATCTGTATATGAATTGTCACAGACACTTATCCACTCATTCATAACTAAATAGTCGATGTAATAGTCTTCAATGTAAAGAATTCGACAAGATTAGAGAGGCTCATAATAACTCGTAGATAAATAGTAGTGCACATAAGTGATATTGTGATCATTGTAGTCAACTATGAGTTCCGTGTGAATGCTAAATTTGATAGAGTGATCTGTCGAAACATTTTATCAATACCTAGTTAAACACTTCCATATTTCGTTAGTAAATGATGATTGACAAACTATGGTTAAAAAGGTGTCATCAAGACTGATTAGGTTTTCTACTATGATCTTTTTGTTGATATGTGTAGAATAGGGTCAATGGTTTCCTTCAAAGCTTTGTCTTAAGAATGATCTAAACCACAGTTATCTTCACCGACATCACACTCGTTCCGCATTCTTTGAATCAAGATTTGGTGGTTGCATACATCAATTGTTTTCGTGAGATAAGATTCCTGCTTTGTATATTGAATTCCAGCTTTTCATAGCTTACATACTTTTGAGTCAACACTGAACCATTTACAACTGCAGTTTGTCTTGGTCTTTCAGACAATCATTAAAGTTTTTTATGAAGAATCGTTAGTTTTGCAGCAAAAATAGATTCACTCCAATCCATTTCAAATGCTATCAAACATGTGAAAAAGGTCATGTTGACAGAATGTGAATTGTAGTTTAATACGAGTTATGGACGGAACTTCACAGTAATAGATCACTCTTTCGGAATGTTTCTGATATTACAAATATGTGTTTATGTATGTATATGTCGAAGGGACAAACAAAATTGATCAGTTCTCTCATTTTTCAGGTCATGTGTGACCACAGATAATAGGCAACTTGTCTGACAAACATTGTCTTATCAACTGAATTGAACCCATGCATGAAAATAATTTCATTTGCGGTTGCGAAAAATTCATTGATTCTTTTAACGCCACAAAGCGCTTAAACCATAGTTCAGAACGTTCCGATATCTAATACAAACCACTCTTTAATTGAAGTTTAAACAAACAGTTTTCATGTGTACTCATAGATGGCCTTGCATCAGATATGCATAAACACTGTAATTATCACTCATCTAGTATCAAATGAGTTCAGTTATCGTTATCTTGAAGATATGTCTGTATCCTCACTACATAAAGCTAAGGAACTATTGCGGTACGTTTGGAGTTTGCGTTACGATCACACGGTATTTATTACAAAGTCCTTATATATCGTTAAACCACAGTTTAAAAATCAATAATAACATTCAGTTAACCCTTGAAGAAAAGTGGTTTGACTGACACAAAAACGAGCTTGAAAAAGTCCTATTTCTTCAGATATTGACAACTCTGGTCTTACCTATACCCCATGCTCTGCAACTCCTGTTGCACCAGATAATAGTGGGAGTGGACTTATTCCACACATGTTGCTGGATGACTGCATGTCTAACTTAATAATGAGTTCTAACTCACGAACAGATGGTATCGATCTTATTAAGAGCGAATTAGCCTCTGTCTTTAAGTAATTAAGTGGAGTCACTTGCGGGCTCTTTATTAAAGCATGATGATCTTAAATTTGAACTAAAGACACTGTCACCCCTTCGACTACTGTTGTCCAAGGATATAGTTACTTCTGAATTCGAAGACAGGATCAAAGTAGAATCCGTTATTGACTTGATAGCTAGTGAAGTCACCAAGCGAATAATCTCTCGAAATAATGTGGTTATATATAATATACCTGACAAAGTTGCCATTAAAACTGTAAGAAACTCGATACTAAAGGCAGTTAATCTCCAGGACAATCCATGCCAATGTATCCGACTTAACAAAAAGCATCAAAAATACCCGTGCCCTATCGTGTTTAGATTTGATTCCCATTTATTAGCGGAACGTTTGAAAGAATCTGAACAGCTAGTCTGTGCGCATACGAAGTTTAAAAACGCTCGTATAGTCTCAGACAAAACCACCAATCAAAGACTAACACAAAAGCGTACCATGAACGAAAATAACATTGTTGAGGTCACAACAAATGTGATCGCGCCAGAAGCTGAACCCACTGGTACAGCTAATCTATCTCATGTTATTCAGTGTACTGATATACCAATGCAGTGTGATATAATATTCATCAGTCTCATATACTTTATCATAATCATCATTATCATCCTAAATCGTCATTATTATGGCAAATTGATGAGTGACCATGATTTCGATTACTTCCAGTTCAAACTGAAGTCAACGCGTTTTTGATGAAAAACACATTTGCGGACCACTGAATTTTAGGTTAGTGTTAATTCTATCAAAGCGTCCAAATGACCCGATTGAGATACGCGCAAAATCGAAGTTCCAAGACAGCCGATGGCTGTGTCGAAATCGGACAACAGTTTATGAACAAAAGTTTAATTACAAACCTCAACTTGTGAGGTGTCTAGGCGTTTAACGCGTCGTTCAAGAATGGAATACGCGCAAAATCGAAGTTCCAAGACAGCCGATGGCTGTGTCGAAATCGGACAACAGTTTATGAACAATCGAAACTCGAACCAAGAGCAAACAATATGGAAACTGTTGTGTTTAAACAAATCCGCAACTGTGGATAACCGTTACAGTAATTAAAGTACAGTAATTACAATGACAAATACAATGATAAGTACAATAAACATTATAAGTATATGGGAACGTTTCCGAATGTTACAGTACAACTTGCGTTACAATGTAAATGTGAAAATTGTTAAGTATACAACTGCTTACTGAATTTTATTTATTTATTTAAACACATATATATTGGTACAAAAGGGCATGAGGAGATGCAGTCCCATGGTAGCCGTTGACCAATGACAGGTTCGTCCGCCATTCGTTCCATCAGGATACTGGAGCCCATGTGCACCATTGGTTTGGAATCAGGGTTTTCCAGTATATAATTTAATACTATTACATACTTAATACGACGTCACGTTTCAAGTATGTAGCATCATCCATCAATCCTGCTGATCTAGCTTCCAGAGGAATGTGTAAGTATGACCCTAACCGTATTAAAGCTTGGCCTTCAGGTCGCGAATTCCTAACGACTGAGAAAGATAAGTGGCCTGAGTATAGACGAGAAGAAATATTAAAACTCCCAGTCAAGCTAGAGTTAAAGAACGCCACAACCTTGGACACCATGACTACAGTTTTTCCCCTTGATAAATTTATATCCCATTTTTCGTCATGGATTAAATTCAAACAAGGCACAGCTTGACTCATCAGATTCAAATGTCACCTCTACAATAAAATGATCGTAAGGGGACCCTTTACGCCTAACGAATTGGATAATGCCGAGACTCATTAAAATACATAAAAGCGCAAGACTTTGAGGAAATTAGACAATGGATTAAACGATACAAGCATTCTGATAACATCCTGTCCAAAATTCATGTTATTGATAAGTTACGTCCAATCTTGATTGACAACCTGATTCGCGTAGGAGGACGTTTGAACTGTAGTGATCTCCCGTTAGAGCAAAAACATCCGATTATTCTACCTAGCAAACACCCTATAACGGAGCTTATCATTCGTCACCACCATCAAGCTGACGGACACATGGGGGTGTACTACACACTAGCCTCCTTGCGCAAAGGGTTTTGGATCTTAAAGGGAACTACTGCAATTAAGAGGATCATACAAAAATGTATAGGCTGCTGTATTAGATCAGCCAGGCCGATGTCACAACTGATGGGAGACTTGCCACCTACGCGGATAACAACCGACTTCCCGTTCGCAACGACAGGAGTAGACTATTTAGACTCAATCATGATTAAGGAGGGACGCAAACCTCGAAAGTGTTACGGATGACTGAACAGTAGAGGATAGAGAGACTCTTCAGAGTGACTGTGTCTAGAGTAAATTGTACCATTGTCACCTCTGAATGTTTTTACGTTAGTCCTCAATCAGCGAAAGTAAGGAAAGACATGCTGTCTTTGGGGGGCAGTGTTAAGTTTGTCTTACATTGTTCCTAATCGCTCTCCTTCCACTTCTTTGTTTATTGTTTTATACTACTTATTCATATTCAGTAAGCCCCCAAATGCCCTGGTACGGCCGAGAGTGGGGAGAGTCTACTCTCCCTCTCGAAATGCTCGCACATGGCCAGCGAATATATAGCCTCTGCCAGGGAAGTCCTACTCACTGCCTTCTCGTGGCGGGGGTGTTGTTTACGAAAGTGAGAGGACGAGAAGCGAATGTCCGGCGCTTTAACCGGGTTGGTGGACACGGAGGGTGCACCTAGGGGAGTTGGAAAACCCTGATTCCAAACCAATGGTGCACATGGGCTCCAGTATCCTGATGGAACGAATGACGGACGAACCTGTCATTGGTCAACGGCTACCATGGGACTGCATCTCCTCACGATGCTCCATTGCCTTGTGGATCAGACCTTTTGATCAAAGGCTCGGGGTGTGGCCCCCTAAGAAAACCACCTGCTTCGGTTTGGGCACCCGGGCAGTATCACAGCCCACACACACAAATAGTGTGGCGCATATGTACTGGGAGTTTTAATATTTCTTCTCGTCTATACTCAGGCCACTTATCTTTCTCAGTCGTTAGGAACTCGCGACATGAAGGCCAAGCTTTAATACGGTTAGGGTCATACTTACACATTCCTCTGGAAGCTAGATCAGCAGGATTGATGGATGATGCTACATACTTGAAACGTGACGTCGTATTAAGTATGTAATTTAATTCTATTATAAAATCAGTCCAGAAGTAGATTTCAGTCATGTCCTTTAGCTTTATTTCTTCTACTATTTGCCTCATCAACTTCACTGCCATTACTGAGGCTTGTAGTTCAAGACGAGAAACACTGACAAATTTCAGGGGTGCTATTCTAGACTTGCTTATGATGAAACTACATCTACTCCTTGGAAGTGAGTCCCAATCCACTTTCCAGGGCATCGGCACTTGATAATGTCTATCAAGCAATACTGTTTGTTTGTCAGTAATTTCTATAATGGTCTTATCACATAGGGACATGGCAACTTTATCAGAGTACTTATTTTCAGAAAATTCATGTTCAACTAATTTGAGAATAGCCTCCTCGACGGAACCTTTTGCTTCTAAACAGTTTATGAAGGCTGAAGTTTTATCAAGTTGACCTGTCGGTCCAAATAAAGCCCATCCTAACATAGTTAGTGATGCGTAGGGTTGTTTAGGTTTCCCGATACGCTGATCGATAACCCAGTGGGCCTCTGGAACGTCAACACCAAGTAACAAACCAACCTTGTCACAAGCTATGGTGGGTAGCTGTACACCTTTCAAGTGTTTCCATCTTTCTTGGAAGTCCGTTGGTGGGATTTCTGCCCTTTTAATAGGTAGGTTGTTTATAGCATATGCACCTTCGATTTTGATTCGATTAGTCTTGTCTAAAGATTCGATTTCGAAATTAATAAGTTCAGAGTTCTGAGATGACGCTCCAATTGCAGAAGATATGTTCAATCTTGTCACTGTACCTGAAATTCCTACCTGCTTTGCCACATCACTAAGCATTAGTGTCGAGTCTGAATCATTATCCAATAATGCATAGGTATCCACATGTCCTGTGGGACCATGTAACCTGACTGGCACAAATCCTAAATACGTTCCAGCAGAATAAGTAGAATTACAGCATGTTTGTTTAGCATCAGGTTCTGCGTTGTGAAGAATTCTATGATGACGTCGCTTGCAGCCATCAATTTCACACAACACGGATTGCCGACAGTCTTTTGCTCGATGATTGGGTTTTAAGCAATTAAAGCAAAGTTTAAACTTCTTCAGTAATTCTAGCCTTTCGTTGTGTCTTACTGCTAGCAGTTGTGGGCAAGATACGACTTCGTGGGTATCACAGCAAATTACACAATGAACTTTTCCTTTACTCAACCATGTATGGATCGTAGCTCTAATAGAAGCGGACCGGTTGTTCAATTCAGATCGGCATTTCTGCCCATCTGTGTCAAGGCTATCTTACAGTTAGTCATGAGTCTTGTTAATTTCCGTAGTCCCGATACATCGTCTTGATTTAGTGGCGTTCCATTTAACAATTATGTTAAGAACGCTTCTACTATGTCATGTGGTTTGCCAAACTGTTCGTGTAAAATGCTAATAGCTTTGGTATAACCTCTTTCTGGTAATAAAACACAGTGCTCGATAGCGTCCTTAGCTGCGCCTTCACAATAATGTATCAGGTACATTAATTTCTGAGTATCATCCTCTACTCTGTCGGCAATGTTAGCCTTGAATCCCTTTATGAACGTCCAAAATTTCAAAGGACTTCCATCAAATTTCATAACCTCTATCTTAGGTAAACTGGCTGTCATAACTAGTGACTTGATACTATCCGCTTGTGCTTTGAGTTGCACCGCTTCGCTCAAATGTGCAGTAGTGTATTGGCGCCTTAACGAGGCTGCTGGTGTTACGTCCCCAGATCGAGACCCCAATGACTCGTTGATCTCTCTTGCTTTTCTCACTTGGCTTAAAGAGTTCGGGGTTAACTCTGACAATCGTTTGCGTAGTTGAAGTTCTCTAATCTCTAACTCAATCTTTTCTACTTCCTTTTCCCTAGAAACAACTCCGTCTTCTATGCTACATCTAGTCTCTACATAGTTGTCCCTTACAGAACAGCTGTCTTTGGGGTTAAGTAAAACATTATCAAGAGCAAGATTTAAAGAAATAGGTGAATTCACCTTAGAAACTGAAGGAATAATATTTTCAGCATTAGAATTGTCTGTGTCTTGGGAACTGTCATCGTTGTACTTCATCCTTCTCGTTTTCGTCATCGTTGGGATGAATGAACCAGACTCGATTCCGACCAAATTAGTTACAGCAAGTATCTTTACCAATTAGGACCAAAGTTCAGAACTGTATCCACACCAATGAGACCAAAGTTGAGAACTGTTAAGTCTATCAAAGCGTCCAAATGACCCGATTGAGATACGCGCAAAATCGAAGTTCCAAAACAACGATTTGTCTACAAAAGCGGTTCTATTATTATATAAACACAAAGTTTAATTACAAACCTCAACTTGTGAGGTGTCTAGGCGTTTAACGCGTCGTTCAAGAATGGAATAGTAAAGGCTTCCATTGTACAAAGACAGCCGATGGCTGTGTCGAAATCGGACAACAGTTTATGAACAATCGAAACTCGAACCAAGAGCAAACAATATGGAAACTGTTGTGTTTAAACAAATCCGCAACTGTGGATAACCGTTACAGTAATTAAAGTACAGTAATTACAATGACAAATACAATGATAAGTACAATAAACATTATAAGTATATGGGAACGTTTCCAAATGTTACAGTACAACTTGCGTTACAATGTAAATGTGGAAATTGTTAAGTATACAACTTCTTACTGAATATGAATAAGTAGTATAAAACAATAAACAAAGAAGTGGAAGGAAGCAGAAGAACACCTGATAAATGTTTGACATTTAGTAAAAAACTGCTAAATCTTAAGATCTCGATCGATGATATACCTAATATCTGTATATGAATTGTCACAGACACTTATGCACTCATTCATAACTAAATAGTCGATGTAATAGTCTTCAATGTAAAGAATTCGACAAGATTAGAGAGGCTCATAATAACTCGTAGATAAATAGTAGTGCACATAAGTGATATTGTGATCATTGTAGTCAACTATGAGTTCCGTGTGAATGCTAAATTTGATAGAGTGATCTGTCGAAACATTTTATCAATACCTAGTTAAACACTTCCATATTTCGTTAGTAAATGATGATTGACAAACTATGGTTAAAAAGGTGTCATCAAGACTGATTAGGTTTTCTACTATGATCTTTCTGTTGATATGTGTAGAATAGGGTCAATGGTTTCCTTCAAAGCTTTGTCTTAAGAATGATCTAAACCACAGTTATCTTCACCGACATCACACTCGTTCCGCATTCTTTGAATCAAGATTTGGTGGTTGCATACATCAATTGTTTTCGTGAGATAAGATTCCTGCTTTGTATATTGAATTCCAGCTTTTCATAGCTTACATACTTTTGAGTCAACACTGAACCATTTACAACTGCAGTTTGTCTTGGTCTTTCAGACAATCATTAAAGTTTTTATGAAGAATCGTAAGTTAGTTTTGCAGCAAAAATAGATTCACTCCAATCCATTTCAAATGCTATCAAACATGTGAAAAAGGTCATGTTGACAGAATGTGAATTGTAGTTTAATACGAGTTATGGACGGAACTTCACAGTAATAGATCACTCTTTCGGAATGTTTCTGATATTACAAATATGTGTTTATGTATGTATATGTCGAAGGGACAAACAAAATTGATCAGTTCTCTCATTTTTCAGGTCATGTGTGACCACAGATAATAGGCAGCTTGTCTGACAAACATTGTCTTATCAACTGAATTGAACCCATGCATGAAAATAATTTCATTTGCGGTTGCGAAAAATTCATTGATTCTTTTAACGCCACAAAGCGCTTAAACCATAGTTCAGAACGTTCCGATATCTAATACAAACCACTCTTTAATTGAAGTTTAAACAAACAGTTTTCATGTGTACTCATAGATGGCCTTGCATCAGATATGCATAAACACTGTAATTATCACTCATCTAGTATCAAATGAGTTCAGTTATCGTTATCTTGAAGATATGTCTGTATCCTCACTACATAAAGCTAAGGAACTATTGCGGTACGTTTGGAGTTTGCGTTACGATCACACGGTATTTATTACAAAGTCCTTATATATCGTTAAACCACAGTTTAAAAATCAATAATAACATTCAGTTAACCCTTGAAGAAAAGTGGTTTGACTGACACAAAAACGAGCTTGAAAAAGTCCTATTTCTTCAGATATTAACAACTCTGGTCTTACCTATACCCCATGCTCTGCAACTCCTGTTGCACCAGATAATAGTGGGAGTGGACTTATTCCACACATGTTGCTGGATGACTCCATGTCTAACTTAATAATGAGTTCTAACTCACGAACAGATGGTATCGATCTTATTAAGAGCGAATTAGCCTCTGTCTTTAAGCAATTAAGTGGAGTCACTTGCGGGCTCTTTATTAAAGCATGATGATCTTAAATTTGAACTAAAGACACTGTCACCCCTTCGACTACTGTTGTCCAAGGATATAGTTACTTCTGAATTCGAAGACAGGATCAAAGTAGAATCCGTTATTGACTTGATAGCTAGTGAAGTCACCAAGCGAATAATCTCTCGAAATAATGTGGTTATATATAATATACCTGACAAAGTTGCCATTAAAACTGTAAGAAACTCGATACTAAAGGCAGTTAATCTCCAGGACAATCCATGCCAATGTATCCGACTTAACAAAAAGCGCCGGACATTCGCTTTTCGTCCCCTCACTTTCGTAAACAACACCCCCGCCACGAGAAGGCAGTGAGTAGGACTTCCCTGGCAGAGGCTATATATTCGCTGGCCATGTGCGAGCATTTCGAGAGGGAGAGTAGACTCTCCCCACTCTCGGCCGTACCAGGGCTTTTGGGGGCTTACTGAATATGAATAAGTAGTATAAAACAATAAACAAAGAAGTGGAAGGAGAGCGATTAGGAACAATGTAAGACAAACTTAACACTGCCCCCCAAAGACAGCATGTCTTTCCTTACTTTCGCTGATTGAGGACTAACGTAAAAACATTCAGAGGTGACAATGGTACAATTTACTCTAGACACAGTCACTCTGAAGAGTCTCTCTATCCTCTACTGTTCAGTCATCCGTAACACTTTCGAGGTTTGCGTCCCTCCTTAATCATGATTGAGTCTAAATAGTCTACTCCTGTCGTTGCGAACGGGAAGTCGGTTGTTATCCGCGTAGGTGGCAAGTCTCCCATCAGTTGTGACATCGGCCTGGCTGATCTAATACAGCAGCCTATACATTTTTGTATGATCCTCTTAATTGCAGTAGTTCCCTTTAAGATCCAAAACCCTTTGCGCAAGGAGGCTAGTGTGTAGTACACCCCCATGTGTCCGTCAGCTTGATGGTGGTGACGAATGATAAGCTCCGTTATAGGGTGTTTGCTAGGTAGAATAATCGGATGTTTTTGCTCTAACGGGAGATCACTACAGTTCAAACGTCCTCCTACGCGAATCAGGTTGTCAATCAAGATTGGACGTAACTTATCAATAACATGAATTTTGGACAGGATGTTATCAGAATGCTTGTGTCGTTTAATCCATTGTCTAATTTCCTCAAAGTCTTGCGCTTTTATGTATTTTAATAAGTCTCGGCATTATCCAATTCGTTAGGCGTAAAGGGTCCCCTTACGATCGTTTTATTGTAGAGGTGACATTTGAATCTGATGAGCCAAGCTGTGCCTTGTTTGAGTTTAATCCATGACGAAAAATGGGATATAAATTTATCAAGGGGAAAAACTGTAGTCATGGTGTCCAAGGTTGTGGCGTTCTTTAACTCTAGCTTGACTGGGAGTTTTAATATTTCTTCTCGTCTATACTCAGGCCACTTATCTTTCTCAGTCGTTAGGAACTCGCGACCTGAAGGCCAAGCTTTAATACGGTTAGGGTCATACTTACACATTCCTCTGGAAGCTAGATCAGCAGGATTGATGGATGATGCTACATACTTGAAACGTGACGTCGTATTAAGTATGTAATTTAATTCTATTATAAAATCAGTCCAGAAGTAGATTTCAGTCATGTCCTTTAGCTTTATTTCCTCTACTATTTGCCTCATCAACTTCACTGCCAGTACTGAGGCTTGTAGTTCAAGACGAGAAACACTGACAAATTTCAGGGGTGCTATTCTAGACTTGCTTATGATGAAACTACATCTACTCCTTGGAAGTGAGTCCCAATCCACTTTCCAGGGCATCGGCACTTGATAATGTCCATCAAGCAATACTGTTTGTTTGTCAGTAATTTCCATAATGGTCTTATCACATAGGGACATGGCAACTTTATCAGAGTACTTATTTTCAGAAAATTCATGTTCAACTAATTTGAGAATAGCCTCCTCGACGGAACCTTTTGCTTCTAAACAGTTTATGAAGGCTGAAGTTTTATCAAGTTGACCTGTCGGTCCAAATAAAGCCCATCCTAACATAGTTAGTGATGCGTAGGGTTGTTTAGGTTTCCCGATACGCTGATCGATAACCCAGTGGGCCTCTGGAACGTCAACACCAAGTAACAAACCAACCTTGTCACAAGCTATGGTGGGTAGCTGTACACCTTTCAAGTGTTTCCATCTTTCTTGGAAGTCCGTTGGTGGGATTTCTGCCCTTTTAATAGGTAGGTTGTTTATAGCATATGCACCTTCGATTTTGATTCGATTAGTCTTGTCTAAAGATTCGATTTCGAAATTAATAAGTTCAGAGTTCTGAGATGACGCTCCAATTGCAGAAGATATGTTCAATCTTGTCACTGTACCTGAAATTCCTACCTGCTTTGCCACATCACTAAGCATTAGTGTCGAGTCTGAGCCATTATCCAATAATGCATAGGTATCCACATGTCCTGTGGGACCATGTAACCTGACTGGCACAAATCCTAAATACGTTCCAGCAGAATAAGTAGAATTACAGCATGTTTGTTTAGCATCAGGTTCTGCGTTGTGAAGAATTCTATGATGACGTCGCTTGCAGCCATCAATTTCACACAACACGGATTGCCGAGTCTTTTGCTCGATGATTGGGTTTTAAGCAATTAAAGCAAAGTTTAAACTTCTTCAGTAATTCTAGCCTTTCGTTGTGTCTTACTGCTAGCAGTTGTGGGCAAGATACGACTTCGTGGGTATCACAGCAAATTACACAATGAACTTTTCCTTTACTCGACCATGTATGGATCGTAGCTCTAATAGAAGCGGACCGGTTGTTCAATTCAGATCGGCATTTCTGCCCATCTGTGTCAAGGCTATCTTACAGTTAGTCATGAGTCTTGTTAATTTCCGTAGTCCCGATACATCGTCTTGATTTAGTGGCGTTCCATTTAACAATTATGTTAAGAACGCTTCTACTATGTCATGTGGTTTGCCAAACTGTTCGTGTAAAATGCTAATAGCTTTGGTATAACCTTCTCTTTCTGGTAATAAAACACAGTGCTCGATAGCGTCCTTAGCTGCGCCTTCACAATAATGTATCAGGTACATTAATTTCTGAGTATCATCCTCTACTCTGTCGGCAATGTTAGCCTTGAATCCCTTTATGAACGTCCAAAATTCCAAAGGACTTCCATCAAATCTCATAACCTCTATCTTAGGTAAACTGGCTGTCATAACTAGTGACTTGATACTATCCGCTTGTGCTTTGAGTTTCACCGCTTCGCTCAAATGTGCAGTAGTGTATTGGCGCCTTAACGAGGCTGCTGGTGTTACGTCCCCAGATCGAGACCCCAATGACTCGTTGATCTCTCTTGCTTTTCTCACTTGGCTTAAAGAGTTCGGGGTTAACTCTGACAATCGTTTGCGTAGTTGAAGTTCCCTAATCTCTAACTCAATCTTTTCTACTTCCTTTTCCCTAGAAACAACTCCGTCTTCTATGCTACATCTAGTCTCTACATAGTTGTCCCTTACAGAACAGCTGTCTTTGGGGTTAAGTAAAACATTATCAAGAGCAAGATTTAAAGAAATAGGTGAATTCACCTTAGAAACTGAAGGAATAATATTCTCAGCATTAGAATTGTCTGTGTCTTGGGAACTGTCATCGTTGTACTTCATCCTTCTCGTTTTCGTCATCGTTGGGATGTATGAACCAGACTCGATTCCGACCAAATTAGTTACAGCAAGTATCTTTACCAATTAGGACCAAAGTTCAGAACTGTATCCACACCAATGAGACCAAAGTTGAGAACTGTTAAGTCTATCAAAGCGTCCAAATGACCCGATTGAGATACGCGCAAAATCGAAGTTCCAAAACAACGATTTGTCTACAAAAGCGGTTCTATTATTATATAAACACAAAGTTTAATTACAAACCTCAACTTGTGAGGTGTCTAGGCGTTTAACGCGTCGTTCAAGAATGGAATAGTAAAGGCTTCCATAGTACAAAGACAGCCGATGGCTGTGTCGAAATCGGACAACAGTTTATGAACAATCGAAACTCGAACCAAGAGCAAACAATATGGAAACTGTTGTGTTTAAACAAATCCGCAACTGTGGATAACCGTTACAGTAATTAAAGTACAGTAATTACAATGACAAATACAATGATAAGTACAATAAACATTATAAGTATATGGGAACGTTTCCGAATGTTACAGTACAACTTGCGTTACAATGTAAATGTGAAAATTGTTAAGTATACAACTTCTTACTGAATATGAATAAGTAGTATAAAACAAACAAAGAAGTGGAAGGAAGCAGAAGAACACCTGATAAATGTTTGACATTTAGTAAAAAACTGCTAAATCTTAAGATCTCGATCGATGATATACCTAATATCTGTATATGAATTGTCACAGACACTTATGCACTCATTCATAACTAAATAGTCGATGTAATAGTCTTCAATGTAAAGAATTCGACAAGATTAGAGAGGCTCATAATAACTCGTAGATAAATAGTAGTGCACATAAGTGATATTGTGATCATTGTAGTCAACTATGAGTTCCGTGTGAATGCTAAATTTGATAGAGTGATCTGTCGAAACATTTTATCAATACCTAGTTAAACACTTCCATATTTCGTTAGTAAATGATGATTGACAAACTATGGTTAAAAAGGTGTCATCAAGACTGATTAGGTTTTCTACTATGATCTTTTTGTTGATATGTGTAGAATAGGGTCAATGGTTTCCTTCAAAGCTTTGTCTTAAGAATGATCTAAACCACAGTTATCTTCACCGACATCACACTCGTTCCGCATTCTTTGAATCAAGATTTGGTGGTTGCATACATCAATTGTTTTCGTGAGATAAGATTCCTGCTTTGTATATTGAATTCCAGCTTTTCATAGCTTACATACTTTTGAGTCAACACTGAACCATTTACAACTGCAGTTTGTCTTGGTCTTTCAGACAATCATTAAAGTTTTTATGAAGAATCGTAAGTTAGTTTTGCAGCAAAAATAGATTCACTCCAATCCATTTCAAATGCTATCAAACATGTGAAAAAGGTCATGTTGACAGAATGTGAATTGTAGTTTAATACGAGTTATGGACGGAACTTCACAGTAATAGATCACTCTTTCGGAATGTTTCTGATATTACAAATATGTGTTTATGTATGTATATGTCGAAGGGACAAACAAAATTGATCAGTTCTCTCATTTTTCAGGTCATGTGTGACCACAGATAATAGGCAACTTGTCTGACAAACATTGTCTTATCAACTGAATTGAACCCATGCATGAAAATAATTTCATTTGCGGTTGCGAAAAATTCATTGATTCTTTTAACGCCACAAAGCGCTTAAACCATAGTTCAGAACGTTCCGATATCTAATACAAACCACTCTTTAATTGAAGTTTAAACAAACAGTTTTCATGTGTACTCATAGATGGCCTTGCATCAGATATGCATAAACACTGTAATTATCACTCATCTAGTATCAAATGAGTTCAGTTATCGTTATCTTGAAGATATGTCTGTATCCTCACTACATAAAGCTAAGGAACTATTGCGGTACGTTTGGAGTTTGCGTTACGATCACACGGTATTTATTACAAAGTCCTTATATATCGTTAAACCACAGTTTAAAAATCAATAATAACATTCAGTTAACCCTTGAAGAAAAGTGGTTTGACTGACACAAAAACGAGCTTGAAAAAGTCCTATTTCTTCAGATATTAACAACTCTGGTCTTACCTATACCCCATGCTCTGCAACTCCTGTTGCACCAGATAATAGTGGGAGTGGACTTATTCCACACATGTTGCTGGATGACTCCATGTCTAACTTAATAATGAGTTCTAACTCACGAACAGATGGTATCGATCTTATTAAGAGCGAATTAGCCTCTGTCTTTAAGCAATTAAGTGGAGTCACTTGCGGGCTCTTTATTAAAGCATGATGATCTTAAATTTGAACTAAAGACACTGTCACCCCTTCGACTACTGTTGTCCAAGGATATAGTTACTTCTGAATTCGAAGACAGGATCAAAGTAGAATCCGTTATTGACTTGATAGCTAGTGAAGTCACCAAGCGAATAATCTCTCGAAATAATGTGGTTATATATAATATACCTGACAAAGTTGCCATTAAAACTGTAAGAAACTCGATACTAAAGGCAGTTAATCTCCAGGACAATCCATGCCAATGTATCCGACTTAACAAAAAGCATCAAAAATACTCGTGCCCTATCGTGTTTAGATTTGATTCCCATTTATTAGCGGAACGTTTGAAAGAATCTGAACAGCTAGTCTGTGCGCATACGAAGTTTAAAAACGCTCGTATAGTCTCAGACAAAACCACCAATCAAAGACTAACACAAAAGCGTACCATGAACGAAAATAACATTGTTGAGGTCACAACAAATGTGATCGCGCCAGAAGCTGAACCCACTGGTACAGCTAATCTATCTCATGTTAGTCAGTGTACTGATATACCAATGCAGTGTGCTAGTTTGCCACTCATAGTGGCCCTAGATAACCAGGACATATCTGATGTAGACTCTAATGTCATTCTTTCCAGTGTAATATCGGAAGCCAAGGATCGAACACCTGATTCTATTGTGAAGGCTCATAAAAACACTGCTAAACCTAAAAAGAATATACCAATTAAGAAGAAAGTAAATAAAAAACCTTCTGGTTCTAGACCGAATACCAAAAATATTTCAACGGCCTTACCAAACAAAAGTTTAATTTCTGAAACCATGCTTAACCCTACTCACCGTAAGGGAGGTTATAAGGACACATTTCGTTCAAACGTTACACGAGACGGCCACTACAATCATCATGTAAGCAGGCCTACTATTAGACAGACGGGAATGAACCAACGTGCCGCATGGTTTCCCCCAAATGTTATAAATAATAAACCTGCAAGATGTAACTCTGATGGTATACTAGGTTATGCACCATCAACGCAACCCCAACATACAGGCACCTGTCTTAATTGTCCACCAAAACAAGTACAACCTTACCAAAATAAGTACAACCTTACCAAAATAAGGATTTTTTTCGGCCTAGCACTACAATTCGCTCATGCTATAGCCCATGCGATCCGGAAAACACATTAAACCATAGTCCAGGCATAGCTAGAACTCATACCCTCGATAAAGATGCTCTCGGTTTTTTTTACACTACACTCTCCCTTTTTAAACTTATTACTTATTAACGCACGTTCACTTCTGAACAAAATTTCAGCCTTGAGAACCTTAGCCTTTCTAGCCAAGCCTTCTTTTATACTTATCACTGAAACGTGTTGTTATCCAGCAGTGGCCGATTCCGAATTAAATATCCAAAACTATCGACTCTATCGCTGTGACAGAGAAACTAAGCGAGGAGGCGGTTGTCTTATATTTGCTTAGGATACCTTGACAACTAACAAAGTTGAAGATAGTATCTTGAATAGTTTACCAGAATCGATCTGGATATCAATCAATACCCTAAACCATAGTCTACTCCTAGGTTGTATATATAGAGCTCCTGATAGTACTGATAATTTGAATGATCGTATAATCAATGCATTTATACACGCATCTACTCTAAACTTCAGCGCTAAGATTATCACTGGTGATTTCAATTATCCTGAGATTAACTGGAGTACCGGTAGCTGTCAGTCTAGCAATGATGAATTTTTATCAATCCTTAATCTGTACTGCTGGTCACAGTGGGTTCGTACCCCAACAAGGGGTGATAATACACTTGATCTAATATTTGGTAGAGATACCATTCCCCTATCTGTACAAGTATACAACGAGTTTGAAAGCAGTGATCATAGGATGGTAGCTTGTGCTCTCCCCATCTATCCCTCCTACAACCGACCAATTCAAAGAACCTGCAATTATAGAGACTATAAGCATGCAGACTGGGACCTCTTGCGCTCACTGATCAAACTCTCAGACTGGGATGAATTCTTCTCATGTAATAGTCTGACAGATGCCATCAACATATTCTATTTGATTGTTAACTCTTGTCTAGACTCCTGTGCACCAATTAAGATTTACAGGATTAGTAAACATCACGAATTATATATACCAGCTAAATATCGTAATAAACTAAGACGCCTAAAGAAACGTTATTTTAAATCTAACGACTTCACGGCAGTCACACAAACAACAATAATTTTTAACCAAATTAAAGAGAAACATAGGTTAAAAGCCATCAATGAAGAGCTATTAGCACTACGTACTAGCTCAAAAGTGCAAAACCTAATCCACATTTACAATAAACGTGCTAAATCAACTCAAAATGTTGATATACCATGCACCCTGCATAATAATAGTTTTATATATGACCCAAAAACTATAGCAGACCTTTTCAGTGGTAATTTTGCAAATAGCAAAGAATCCTTAAATGACTTTGTTTCTAGAGTTATATGCTTGACTGGTAACTCAATTAAATCTATCTCCTTCACATGTCTGAAAATTAGTAAGGTTACAAATAAGCTCAAGGTTTCGAAAGGTCACGGTGCAGACGGGATTTCATCATTTCTCTACAAATATGGTGGTCCAGATATCCAACTTCTTCTCCTTAAGCTGTTTACTCTCTCTATGGAATCAGGCTCTTATCCTGACCGTTGGAAAACCGCGTACATCATACCACGTTACAAATCCGGAGATAAGACTGACATGAACAACTATCGGCCAATAAATATTACTCCAGTTATCTCTAGGATTATGGAAAAAATTATTAGTGACGAACTACCCAACTATTTATTGACTGAACAATTTATTGATGATTCGCAACATGGATTTCTTAAAAATCGATCCTGTATGACATGTCATTTTGACTTCTTTAATTTAGTCTATTCGCTTCGTAGCCAAGGATATCTAGTATTAGTGCTATACCTGGACATTTCTAAGGCCTTCGACATGGTCAACCACCAACTTCTCATAGGTAAACTCGCATCTTATGGGGTCGAAAACCCGTTACTAGCCTGGTTTGATTCCTTCCTCAGCGATCGACATCAAATAGTTAAAATCAACTCTTCATTGTCGAACTCAGTCCCTGTTAGAAGTGGGGTAATTCAGGGTTGTGTCTTAGGTCCTTTGCTCTTTTTAGTTTTCATTAATGATATTTGTGAGTGTTTTAGTGTGGGTAAGTCCCTTTTGTTTGCAGACGATCTTAAGGTGGTGTACTCATTTTCTCCACATGAGCTGAGCAATATTCGAAATTGTATCAGCACGGAGCTTAACAAGGTAGCACAGTGGTGCTCGGAATGGCAACTGGAGCTCAATACAGCTAAATGTGGTTGGTTATGCTTCGGTGATACATCACTCAACCTCAATCTTACCATAAATGGGGAAATGTTATCTAGGTTACACACAGTAGTAGATCTAGGACTTAGGTACTCCGACGACTTGTCGTTTACTGAACAGATAATGAAACAAACGTCCAAGTCTCAACGCCTTATAGGTTTCATAACTCGAAACCTTCATAACAGCGAATCTCGTATTCTAATGTACAAAGTCTGTGTTCGACCACTCCTCGAATACTGCGCGTTTCTCCTTATTAGCACGCGCATAAAGGATAAATTAAGACTGGAATCAGTACAGAGACGATTTATATTTCGTACTCTTGGAACTGATAGTGTCTTGACATATAATTCGAGGTGTAGTAAACTAGGGCTTGACCCTTTATGGATGAGGAGACTCAAACTTAACCTTATCTTTTTCAAAATACTTAACAAACTCTCCTTCACATCCAGTCAGGAGATTCAATATGCTAAAGCCCCACATTACGACATTCGTAACTCCTTGTCTTTAGCGAAACAAACATATTCTAGATCTTCTCTCTACATGAATTACTTTACCTGTGAGTTTTCTATGCTCTGGAATAATTTACCCCAAACTATCCGTATGTTAAACTCTCTCCCATTGTTTGTTCGCTCAATTAATGCTTTTTGCTCCCCTGAAAATGCATTAAATGCTCTAGCGCCTGCAAGTGTATGTCAAATATGTCAAATAGACGATCTCGTACTCCGATGATAAAACATAATCTATATTCCATTGGATAGGTTGCTTTTTATGAAACCACTTTTGGTTACGCCTCTGTTTATTTTGTAATTAGTTTTCTTACTATTTGCACTTTTCATCAATTCAATACAATTTGTACAATACCATTTTTGCCTGTAAAATTGTCGTTTAAAAAGCATAATCTTTCACCATTTGTTCCTGTTCGTCAACATACATAGCATGCATGACCCATTAATTATCTCACACAAATTTCCTGCTGCACACGTGAACTGTTGTAGTTTCTGAACAGACCAATCTATTCATTCTTCTCAAATCACATATTTTGACCTTGTCACTTATTGGCTTATTAACTCTGACTGTTTTTAAATAATCGTATGTGTGTGTGTGTGCTGATCGCTTATCCTATTCATTATATATTGTTACTTATTTTAGGTGTGACATAAAAATTGAGGAACGCTTGATTAGGTTGAGTTGGCACACTTAACTTCTCCGATCAGTTTGGTTTCGTTCTATTCTCTTGACCTCCTTCACTGTGATTATCTGATGCTGTCTTCCAATCATCAGTAATAAGGATAGGAGGTGTATTGACATTTAGCCATTAATCATTGCAGCTTGTAACACTGTGGTAGTTAAATATCGTTCCAGCATATCCACCTTATATTTGAAACAAGGACTCGCTGCTTGAATCTGTAGCACACGCCACACTGTGACTGTATTCAGTCTAACCCGTTGTTGTGTACAACATAAAGGAACACAATTAAAATTGGGTACCGTCAAATTTACGAGTTTCGTAGATGCACACACAAACGATAACTGCTTTGTAGATAGGTTTTCCACACTTTGCTTAAGCATACTTGATTCAGGTATGTTGTTGCTTCTCTCTCAGCTCCCATAAATACACAGGAGGAGAGTGTTGCTCAATCACATCGTATGTAATTCTGTTCGATTTCCCATTATATTGTGTGTCATTGATTTCCCATTATATTGTGTGTCATTTATGTATCCTTTATATGAATACAGAATAACGTTATAATTTGTTTCGATAATGTAATAAGAAGACGAAGATTATCATCAGAACTATGTGATAGTGCAAGATTATCATCAGAACTATGTGATAGTGCAATATTAGTGCAATACATTTCGAACACATAATATACTTGTTAAGAACATTTATATATATAAAAAGTAGAAGGTCAGTGGTGGTGGTGGTGGTGGTGGTGGTGGTGGTGGTGGTGGTAGGGGTAAAAGTAGACAAGGATAGTAATGATAAAAATAATGTGAAAACAATTTGACACCTAGTCACTCTGGATAATAAGCATATATTACCAGGATAGGTTTAAGGAGAGAACAAACTGGTAAATGCAGTGGGATGTGACACAATCGTTTTCATGTCGTCTAGGTTTTGAATGAAGCATGGAGCTCGTTCTTTCTTTGATTATGACCTTCACTGAACAATACGTTTTGTTGATGAAAGACAGAATTAAGCCTTTGTTTCAATGAAAGACTATTTGAATCACCTCTAAATGGTAAGGTGATGTAGACAGGCTTTTTCTCTACCAAGGCTACAGTAGGTCACACTGTGTCCTGAAATTTCCATCTATTGATAAATTTACGAGGACAACCATTCCCGATTAATGTCTTGGTGTAAAGCTAAACTGGTGGATATAGCACACCAATTTCATAATGTTGGACCAAAGCAGAGAAGCATGTTAACTTCTCAACATTTTAAATCACTAAAAGAACCACGAACAAACACTGATATTGTCTTGTTGAAGCCTGATAAAGGATCAGGCGTGGTTATCATGAACAAATGTGAATATAATGTTATAATATAATGTTATCCATCCTCAGTGATGAAAGTAAATTCATGCTTGATGTTCAATTGGGAGGTATTAACAAACTCATAGGGAAGAGTAAATTCAAACCTGGAAAAATGGTTACACATGAATATTATTGATAAAGAGGAATTTAATTTGTTAAAACCTATGGGTTCTGAGTATCCTCATTTATATCTGAACTATCCAAAATTGATCAATTAAATACTCCTTTACATCCAATTTTATCAATGTGCCGATCACCCACACATAACCTAGCCAAATGGCTAACAAAATTATTCCATCCTATTCGAAGACGTTTATGTAAGTATTCTGTAAAGGATTCTTTTCAATTGATCGATCATTTCGGTGACATTAATATCAAAGGAAAAACTATGTGCTCATTTCACGTGAATTCCTTATTCACGTCAAATGTACCTTTAATAAAGACTATTGACATTTTATGTGACTATATATTTTCAAACAACCTTAAATTACCTATCACCTTAAAAATTCTTAAAGATTTATTACTTTTATGTACTGATAAAGTTCAATTGAGTTGAGTTTTGAAGGCGAATACTTTGGTCAGATTGATGGGGTTGCTATGGTTAGTCCGTTAGGACCATTACTAGCAGATGTGTTTATGGCACATGTGGAAAATTTGTCTGAAGACTTAATTGGAAACATGTCACTTTACAAGAGATATGTGGATGATATCTTAGTGATCGGTGAAAGAAAGGAAAATATAAACTGCCTATTGATTGTGTCACATCCCACTGCGTTTACCAATTTAAATGTGTGTGTGGTCACACATACATAGGGAGGAGCAATGGTGATCTGAAAATTAGTGTGGGTGAACATGTACCATAATGGTTGAAAAAACAAATAGAGTCGAATGACCCAAAAAGAGTAGAGGATAAACATCCATCATCCTCTATTGCCAAACATATAATCGAAACAGGTCATAAGATTGATCTTAACTCGGCTTTTGTTGTGTTGTTTAAAAGTGTAAAAGAGGGGCGTATACTGAGGTTTATTGAAGGCTTAGCCATACGAAAATTCAAACAATTGATTGGTCACATAGCAGTGCCCACTGTTATCTTTGTCCTAGTCCATAACACTGATCGAATTCGCGTGATCGATTTATCAACTGAGTCGTTTGCATAAATAACTATGTCTACATATCACAGTGAAATAAATACTTTGCAAACGAAATACTACCGCATTACAATCGACACGGGATGATTCGATCAGTGGAAGGTAACCTGAGGATCTCGAAACTAACTTCCCCAAATGTCCAGTGCTATAAAAATGATAATACTACTATAAAAATGATAATACTACTACTACTAATACTACTACTACTAATAATAATAATAATTCGAATGAAATTGAAGAATCAATGGAGAGTATCTATAGTAAACTGAGTCAAAATAATGAAAGACAGATGTACGAATGTATAGTTAGTTTGTGCATGATTTATTTGTGAATGTGAACGATTTGTATGAAGGACTACAATTTGAGAGATTTGTGTATGACATCTACACACACTACTTACGAGTAACTAGAAGTGAGTTGCACAATTCTCTTAGTGTATTTCACTGATTGATCTCTAACTAATCAGTTATTGATTGCTTAATGTATTCCCTACTGGTTCAACCATATGGATTGGTCAGTTTTCCATTTGTCTGAACTGACACTTTGCAGTTCGTGCTGTGTTGAACACCATGAATGTGAGTTTTATTCAGGTGAACGATTGTTTTTTGCAGAACAATATATCTAAGGAGAAGCCATGACAGTTTGTGTCTGTTACCCACTCCTGATGCTCAACTTCGGTGGTCTTGACAAGGTATTCAACAGAGCTTCCTAACTTGAGAATGCTATCATTATTGTTATTACTACTGTTATTAACACACAGAAAAGCACTGGTTTTCCCATATACAATTAAATCGCATTTGAACTCACTTGATGTTGGAAATTTGTGGGATCCCTAGCAGACACTGGAACACCACTACTATATTATACATGTAATCCACCTACAAATTAAACCACAATAATAAATAAACCACAATAGTCTGCATGAATTCTTCTCCAGTACTCAGACGATACTTGTCATGGAGTACACTTCGAAGTACGACTCTCCGACTTATGACATCTTCCACAATTGTTTTCTCTACCATATATATCTGGATTTATTTCCGACCACGAACACGTGAGCCTTGTTAGCAATTTCATATTCTCAACCAACAAATGTCCACTATGAAGATCTTGAAGGACAGATTTACGTAATGGATGAAGAATAACAACGCCATCACTTGACCACAAAATACCATCGGGAGTAGTGGATAACTCATCTCGTTTCCGGAAATAGACTTGACTGGAAATCAAGCTCATTCACTGCACCATAGTTACTACATACTATTTTAATTTCTCGGAATGAAAGTATATGTTTGTGAATTAATTTTGCTTGTAAGTTGAGAATATTCACATTAGCAATCAACCGACCATGAAGTCAGAACTAGGTGAGCACAAATGAACGTATTATATTCGCAATTCGTGATCAGAGCGCAATCACGTACGAAGGAATCATCAATTAGTACAATTACCACAGCTACACAACCGAGCAACTCGTACACTTCACTGAACTTACACAGTGGTCAGACTTTAACTAGTACGCTCTAAGCTGCCCACATTCACTATCTACCGATTAACACAATGAAAACACAAATGTGCATTATTTTAAGATTATATTATACAATGTAAAATCAAATTTGTACACAACCAAAATCACATTCTTCTTCGTTGTTCCATTCTAGTATTCTCCTTCTTTGAATACCATCATCCTATACCAATCAAAGGAGAATTGATAGAAAATAAAAATAAGAATTATTATCAAATCGCATTGAAACGATTAGTTAGATTAAACAAATTATTATCATAAATAATACAATTATTATTATTAACATCATCATTCACAACATCAACATCATCCACATTATCATGATAATATTCATCAGTCTCATATACTTTATCATAATCATCATTATCATCCTAAATCGTCATTATTATGGCAAATTGATGAGTGACCATGATTTCGATTACTTCCAGTTCAAGCTGAAGTCAACGCGTTTTGATGAAAAACACATTTGCGGACCACTGAATTTTAGGTTAGTGTTAATTCTATCAAAGCGTCCAAATGACCCGATTGAGATACGCGCAAAATCGAAGTTCCAAAACAACGATTTGTCTACAAAAGCGGTTCTATTATTATATAAACACAAAGTTTAATTACAAACCTCAACTTGTGAGGTGTCTAGGCGTTTAACGCGTCGTTCAAGAATGGAATAGTAAAGGCTTCCATAGTACAAAGACAGCCGATGGCTGTGTCGAAATCGGACAACAGTTTATGAACAATCGAAACTCGAACCAAGAGCAAACAATATGGAAACTGTTGTGTTTAAACAAATCCGCAACTGTGGATAACCGTTACAGTAATTAAAGTACAGTAATTACAATGACAAATACAATGATAAGTACAATAAACATTATAAGTATATGGGAACGTTTCCGAATGTTACAGTACAACTTGCGTTACAATGTAAATGTGGAAATTGTTAAGTATACAACTTCTTACTGAATATGAATAAGTAGTATAAAACAATAAACAAAGAAGTGGAAGGAAGCAGAAGAACACCTGATAAATGTTTGACATTTAGTAAAAAACTGCTAAATCTTAAGATCTCGATCGATGATATACCTAATATCTGTATATGAATTGTCACAGACACTTATGCACTCATTCATAACTAAATAGTCGATGTAATAGTCTTCAATGTAAAGAATTCGACAAGATTAGAGAGGCTCATAATAACTCGTAGATAAATAGTAGTGCACATAAGTGATATTGTGATCATTGTAGTCAACTATGAGTTCCGTGTGAATGCTAAATTTGATAGAGTGATCTGTCGAAACATTTTATCAATACCTAGTTAAACACTTCCATATTTCGTTAGTAAATGATGATTGACAAACTATGGTTAAAAAGGTGTCATCAAGACTGATTAGGTTTTCTACTATGATCTTTTTGTTGATATGTGTAGAGTAGGGTCAATGGTTTCCTTCAAAGCTTTGTCTTAAGAATGATCTAAACCACAGTTATCTTCACCGACATCACACTCGTTCCGCATTCTTTGAATCAAGATTTGGTGGTTGCATACATCAATTGTTTTCGTGAGATAAGATTCCTGCTTTGTATATTGAATTCCAGCTTTTCATAGCTTACATACTTTTGAGTCAACACTGAACCATTTACAACTGCAGTTTGTCTTGGTCTTCCAGACAATCATTAAAGTTTTTTATGAAGAATCGTTAGTTTTGCAGCAAAAATAGATTCACTCCAATCCATTTCAAATGCTATCAAACATGTGAAAAAGGTCATGTTGACAGAATGTGAATTGTAGTTTAATACGAGTTATGGACGGAACTTCACAGTAATAGATCACTCTTTCGGAATGTTTCTGATATTACAAATATGTGTTTATGTATGTATATGTCGAAGGGACAAACAAAATTGATCAGTTCTCTCATTTTTCAGGTCATGTGTGACCACAGATAATAGGCAGCTTGTCTGACAAACATTGTCTTATCAACTGAATTGAACCCATGCATGAAAATAATTTCATTTGCGGTTGCGAAAAATTCATTGATTCTTTTAACGCCACAAAGCGCTTAAACCATAGTTCAGAACGTTCCGATATCTAATACAAACCACTCTTTAATTGAAGTTTAAACAAACAGTTTTCATGTGTACTCATAGATGGCCTTGCATCAGATATGCATAAACACTGTAATTATCACTCATCTAGTATCAAATGAGTTCAGTTATCGTTATCTTGAAGATATGTCTGTATCCTCACTACATAAAGCTAAGGAACTATTGCGGTACGTTTGGAGTTTGCGTTACGATCACACGGTATTTATTACAAAGTCCTTATATATCGTTAAACCACAGTTTAAAAATCAATAATAAC
The DNA here is from genome assembly GCF_000237925.1 of Schistosoma mansoni. Taxonomy (NCBI): domain Eukaryota; kingdom Metazoa; phylum Platyhelminthes; class Trematoda; order Strigeidida; family Schistosomatidae; genus Schistosoma; species Schistosoma mansoni. Next base: position 1,494,529 of record NW_017386026.1, on the reverse strand, counting down.
ATTCAGTTAACCCTTGAAGAAAAGTGGTTTGACTGACACAAAAACGAGCTTGAAAAAGTCCTATTTCTTCAGATATTAACAACTCTGGTCTTATCTATACCCCATGCTCTGCAACTCCTGTTGCACTAGATAATAGTGGGAGTGGACTTATTCCACACATGTTGCTGGATGACTCCATGTCTAACTTAATAATGAGTTCTAACTCACGAACAGATGGTATCGATCTTATTAAGAGCGAATTAGCCTCTGTCTTTAAGCAATTAAGTGGAGTCACTTGCGGGCTCTTTATTAAGCATGATGATCTTAAATTTGAACTAAAGACACTGTCACCCCTTCGACTACTGTTGTCCAAGGATATAGTTACTTCTGAATTCGAAGACAGGATCAAAGTAGAATCCGTTATTGACTTGATAGCTAGTGAAGTCACCAAGCGAATAATCTCTCGAAATAATGTGGTTATATATAATATACCTGACAAAGTTGCCATTAAAACTGTAAGAAACTCGATACTAAAGGCAGTTAATCTCCAGGACAATCCATGCCAATGTATCCGACTTAACAAAAAGCATCAAAAATACCCGTGCCCTATCGTGTTTAGATTTGATTCCCATTTATTAGCGGAACGTTTGAAAGAATCTGAACAGCTAGTCTGTGCGCATACGAAGTTTAAAAACGCTCGTATAGTCTCAGACAAAACCACCAATCAAAGACTAACACAAAAGCGTACCATGAACGAAAATAACATTGTTGAGGTCACAACAAATGTGATCGCGCCAGAAGCTGAGCCCACTGGTACAGCTAATCTATCTCATGTTAGTCGGTGTACTGATATACCAATGCAGTGTGCTAGTTTGCCTCTCATACTCATAGTGGCCCTAGATAACCAGGACATATCTGATGTAGACTCTAATGTCATTCTTTCCAGTGTAATATCGGAAGCCAAGGATCGAACACCTGATTCTATTGTGAAGGCTCATAAAAACACTGCTAAACCTAAAAAGAATATACCAATTAAGAAGAAAGTAAATAAAAAACCTTCTGGTTCTAGACCGAATACCAAAAATATTTCAACGGCCTTACCAAACAAAAGTTTAATTTCTGAAACCATGCTTAACCCTACTCACCGTAAGGGAGGTTATAAGGACACATTTCGTTCAAACGTTACACGAGACGGCCACTACAATCATCATGTAAGCAGGCCTACTATTAGACAGACGGGAATGAACCAACGTGCCGCATGGTTTCCCCCAAATGTTATAGATAATAAACCTGCAAGATGTAACTCTTATCATCACTCTTGCAGTGGGGAAGATGGTATACTAGGTTATGCACCATCAACGCAACCCCAACATACAGGCACCTGTCTTAATTGTCCACCAAAATAAGGATTTTTTTTCGGCCTCCAGAGATCCCTTGTTCCACTAGCACTACAATTCGCTCATGCTATAGCCCATGCGATCCGGAAAACACATTAAACCATAGTCCAGGCATAGCTAGAACTCATACCCTCGATAAAGATGCTCTCGGTTTTTTTTACACTACACTCTCCCTTTTTAAACTTATTACTTATTAACGCACGTTCACTTCTGAACAAAATTTCAGCCTTGAGAACCTTAGCCTTTCAAGCCAAGCCTTCTTTTATACTTATCACTGAAACGTGTTGTTATCCAGCAGTGGCCGATTCCGAATTAAATATCCAAAACTATCGACTCTATCGCTGTGACAGAGAAACTAAGCGAGGAGGCGGTTGTCTTATATTTGCTTAGGATACCTTGACAACTAACAAAGTTGAAGATAGTATCTTGAATAGTTTACCAGAATCGATCTGGATATCAATCAATACCCTAAACCATAGTCTACTCCTAGGTTGTATATATAGAGCTCCTGATAGTACTGATAATTTGAATGATCGTATAATCAATGCATTTATACACGCATCTACTCTAAACTTCAGCGCTAAGATTATCACTGGTGATTTCAATTATCCTGAGATTAACTGGAGTACCGGTAGCTGTCAGTCTAGCAATGATGAATTTTTATCAATCCTTAATCTGTACTGCTGGTCACAGTGGGTTCGTACCCCAACAAGGGGTGATAATACACTTGATCTAATATTTAGTAGAGATACCATTCCCCTATCTGTACAAGTATACAACGAGTTGAAAGCAGTGATCATAGGATGGTAGCTTGTGCTCTCCCCATCTATCCCTCCTACAACCGACCAATTCAAAGAACCTGCAATTATAGAGACTATAAGCATGCAGACTGGGACCTCTTGCGCTCACTGATCAAACTCTCAGACTGGGATGAATTCTTCTCATGTAATAGTCTGACAGATGCCATCAACATATTCTGTTTGATTGTTAACTCTTGTCTAGACTCCTGTGCACCAATTAAGATTTACAGGATTAGTAAACATCACGAATTATATATACCAGCTAAATATCGTAATAAACTAAGACGCCTAAAGAAACGTTATTTTAAATCTAACGACTTCACGGCAGTCACACAAATAACAATAATTTTTAACCAAATTAAAGAGAAACATAGGTTAAAAGCCATCAATGAAGAGCTATTAGCACTACGTACTAGCTCAAAAGTGCAAAACCTAATCCACATTTACAATAAACGTGCTAAATCAACTCAAAATGTTGATATACCATGCATCCTGCATAATAATAGTTTTATATATGACCCAAAAACTATAGCAGACCTTTTCAGTGGTAATTTTGCAAATAGCAAAGAATCCTTAAATGACTTTGTTTCTAGAGTTATATGCTTGACTGGTAACTCAATTAAATCTATCTCCTTCACATGTCTGAAAATTAGTAAGGTTACAAATAAGCTCAAGGTTTCGAAAGGTCACGGTGCAGACGGGATTTCATCATTTCTCTACAAATATGGTGGTCCAGATATCCAACTTCTTCTCCTTAAGCTGTTTACTCTCTCTATGGAATCAGGCTCTTATCCTGACCGTTGGAAAACCGCGTACATCATACCACGTTACAAATCCGGAGATAAGACTGACATGAACAACTATCGGCCAATAAATATTACTCCAGTTATCTCTAGGATTATGGAAAAAATTATTAGTGACGAACTACCCAACTATTTATTGACTGAACAATTTATTGATGATTCGCAACATGGATTTCTTAAAAATCGATCCTGTATGACATGTCATTTTGACTTCTTTAATTTAGTCTATTCGCTTCGTAGCCAAGGATATCTAGTATTAGTGCTATACCTGGACATTTCTAAGGCCTTCGACATGGTCAACCACCAACTTCTCATAGGTAAACTCGCATCTTATGGGGTCGAAAACCCGTTACTAGCCTGGTTTGATTCCTTCCTCAGCGATCGACATCAAATAGTTAAAATCAACTCTTCATTGTCGAACTCAGTCCCTGTTAGAAGTGGGGTAATTCAGGGTTGTGTCTTAGGTCCTTTGCTCTTTTTAGTTTTCATTAATGATATTTGTGAGTGTTTTAGTGTGGGTAAGTCCCTTTTGTTTGCAGACGATCTTAAGGTGGTGTACTCATTTTCTCCACATGAGCTGAGCAATATTCGAAATTGTATCAGCACGGAGCTTAACAAGGTAGCACAGTGGTGCTCGGAATGGCAACTGGAGCTCAATACAGCTAAATGTGGTTGGTTATGCTTCGGTGATACATCACTCAACCTCAATCTTACCATAAATGGGGAAATGTTATCTAGGTTACACACAGTAGTAGATCTAGGACTTAGGTACTCCGACGACTTGTCGTTTACTGAACAGATAATGAAACAAACGTCCAAGTCTCAACGCCTTATAGGTTTCATAACTCGAAACCTTCATAACAGCGAATCTCGTATTCTAATGTACAAAGTCTGTGTTCGACCACTCCTCGAATACTGCGCGTTTCTCCTTATTAGCACGCGCATAAAGGATAAATTAAGACTGGAATCAGTACAGAGACGATTTATATTTCGTACTCTTGGAACTGATAGTGTCTTGACATATAATTCGAGGTGTAGTAAACTAGGGCTTGACCCTTTATGGATGAGGAGACTCAAACTTAACCTTATCTTCTTTTTCAAAATACTTAACAAACTCTCCTTCACATCCAGTCAGGAGATTCAATATGCTAAAGCCCCACATTACGACGTTCGTAACTCCTTGTCTTTAGCGAAACAAACATATTCTAGATCTTCTCTCTACATGAATTACTTTACCTGTGAGTTTTCTATGCTCTGGAATAATTTACCCCAAACTATCCGTATGTTAAACTCTCTCCCATTGTTTGTTCGCTCAATTAATGCTTTTTGCTCCTCTGAAAATGCATTAAATGCTCTAGCGCCTGCAAGTGTATGTCAAATATGTCAAATAGACGATCTCGTACTCCGATGATAAAACATAATCTATATTCCATTGGATAGGTTGCTTTTTATGAAACCACTTTTGGTTACGCCTCTGTTTATTTTGTAATTAGTTTTCTTACTATTTGCACTTTTCATCAATTCAATACAATTTGTACAATACCATTTTTGCCTGTAAAATTGTCGTTTAAAAAGCATAACCTTTCACCATTTGTTCCTGTTCGTCAACATACATAGCATGCATGACCCATTAATTATCTCACACAAATTTCCTGCTGCACACGTGAACTGTTGTAGTTTCTGAACAGACCAATCTATTCATTCTTCTCAAATCACATATTTTGACCTTGTCACTTATTGGCTTATTAACTGTGTGCGTTTGCTGATCGCTTATCCTATTCATTATATATTGTTACTTATTTTAGGTGTGACATAAAAATTGAGGAACGCTTGATTAGGTTGAGTTGGCACACTTGACTTCTCCGATCAGTTTGGTTTCGTTCTATTCTCTTGACCTCCTTCACTGTGATTATCTGATGCTGTCTTCCAATCATCAGTAATAAGGATAGGAGGTGTATTGACATTTAGCCATTAATCATTGCAGCTTGTAACACTGTGGTAGTTAAATCTCGTTCCAGCATATCCACCTTATATTTGAAACAAGGACTCGCTGCTTGAATCTGTAGCACACGCCACACTGTGACTGTATTCAGTCTAACCCGTTGTTGTGTACAACATAAAGGAACACAATTAAAATTGGGTACCGTCAAATTTACGAGTTTCGTAGATGCACACACAAACGATAACTGCTTTGTAGATAGGTTTTCCACACTTTGCTTAAGCATACTTGATTCAGGTGTGTTGTTGCTTTTCTCTCAGCTCCCATAAATACACAGGAGGAGAGTGTTGCTCAATCACATCGTATGTAATTCTGTTCGATTTCCCATTATATTGTGTGTCATTTATGTATCCTTTATATGAATACAGAATAACGTTATAATTTCAGAAGTAGTAGTATTCCTTACTATAAGATTGTTTCGATAATGTAATAAGAAGACGAAGATTATCATCAGAACTATGTGATAGTGCAATATTAGTGCAATACATTTCGAACAATCTGATCACACATAATATACTTGTTAAGAACATTTATATATATAAAAAGTAGAAGGTCAACTAGACTGGAAATAAGTGGTGGTGGTGGGGGTAAAAGTAGACAAGGATAGTAATGATAAAAATAATGTGAAAACAATTTGACACCTAGTCACTCTGGATAATAAGCATATATTACCAGGATAGGTTTAAGGAGAGAACAAACTGGTAAATGCAGTGGGATGTGACACAATCGTTTTCATGTCGTCTAGGTTTTGAATGAAGCATGGAGCTCGTTCTTTCTTTGATTATGACCTTCACTGAACAATACGTTTTGTTGATGAAAGACAGAATTAAGCCTTTGTTTCAATGAAAGACTATTTGAATCACCTCTAAATGGTAAGGTGATGTAGACAGGCTTTTTCTCTACCAGGGCTACAGTAGGTCACACTGTGTCCTGAAAGAATCCTTAAATAGCTTTGTTTCTAGAGTTATATGCTTGACTGGTAACTCAATTAAATCTATCTCCTTCACATGTCTGAAAATTAGTAAGGTTACAAATAAGCTCAAGGTTTCGAAAGGTCACGGTGCAGACGGGATTTCATCATTTCTCTACAAATATGGTGGTCCAGATATCCAACTTCTTCTCCTTAAGCTGTTTACTCTCTCTATGGAATCAGGCTCTTATCCTGACCGTTGGAAAACCGCGTACATCATACCACGTTACAAATCCGGAGATAAGACTGACATGAACAACTATCGGCCAATAAATATTACTCCAGTTATCTCTAGGATTATGGAAAAAATTATTAGTGACGAACTGCCCAACTATTTATTGACTGAACAATTTATTGATGATTCGCAACATGGATTTCTTAAAAATCGATCCTGTATGACATGTCATTTTGACTTCTTTAATTTAGTCTATTCGCTTCGTAGCCAAGGATATCTAGTATTAGTGCTATACCTGGACATTTCTAAGGCCTTCGACATGGTCAACCACCAACTTCTCATAGGTAAACTCGCATCTTATGGGGTCGAAAACCCGTTACTAGCCTGGTTTGATTCCTTCCTCAGCGATCGACATCAAATAGTTAAAATCAACTCTTCATTGTCGAACTCAGTCCCTGTTAGAAGTGGGGTAATTCAGGGTTGTGTCTTAGGTCCTTTGCTCTTTTTAGTTTTCATTAATGATATTTGTGAGTGTTTTAGTGTGGGTAAGTCCCTTTTGTTTGCAGACGATCTTAAGGTGGTGTACTCACTTTCTCCACATGAGCTGAGCAATATTCGAAATTGTATCAGCACGGAGCTTAACAAGGTAGCACAGTGGTGCTCGGAATGGCAACTGGAGCTCAATACAGCTAAATGTGGTTGGTTATGCTTCGGTGATACATCACTCAACCTCAATCTTACCATAAATGGGGAAATGTTATCTAGGTTACACACAGTAGTAGATCTAGGACTTAGGTACTCCGACGACTTGTCGTTTACTGAACAGATAATGAAACAAACGTCCAAGTCTCAACGCCTTATAGGTTTCATAACTCGAAACCTTCATAACAGCGAATCTCGTATTCTAATGTACAAAGTCTGTGTTCGACCACTCCTCGAATACTGCGCGTTTCTCCTTATTAGCACGCGCATAAAGGATAAATTAAGACTGGAATCAGTACAGAGACGATTTATATTTCGTACTCTTGGAACTGATAGTGTCTTGACATATAATTCGAGGTGTAGTAAACTAGGGCTTGACCCTTTATGGATGAGGAGACTCAAACTTAATCTTATCTTCTTTTTCAAAATACTTAACAAACTCTCCTTCACATCCAGTCAGGAGATTCAATATGCTAAAGCCCCACATTACGACATTCGTAACTCCTTGTCTTTAGCGAAACAAACATATTCTAGATCTTCTCTCTACATGAATTACTTTACCTGTGAGTTTTCTATGCTCTGGAATAATTTACCCCAAACTATCCGTATGTTAAACTCTCTCCCATTGTTTGTTCGCTCAATTATTGTTTTCTGTTCCTCTGAAAATGCATTAAATGCTCTAGCGCATGCAAGTGTATCTTACTCCACAAGTGAGATTATAGGAACTTTAAATGTTTAACCTCTTACTTGCTATCATTGTTTTGTTGTTCCGTGCTCTTTGCTTTAATCTTACTTTCTCTAGTTGTAGATAATTAATAATAACTTGCTCTGGCACTGGAAATAACCTTACAGAACAATGTTGATCAATCATCAGGCTATCCACTTAATAAAAAATGACAAGTTCCCTGGTGTTGCATTGGCTTGCCGTGACATATGCCATATTTAAGCTAATTATCAATTACTAAACCAGCAAACATAAAACTTTCTTATATTTCATGTTTGTTCTCTACATTAAATGTTGATTTTTATAACAATCTGATCATGCCTGTAAACTGGTGTGAATTCTGTAAATATTATTTTCAGAATATATTATTATTATTATTATTTGAGATATTCATCCGATATCTTTCCGTGTAACATTAGAAACCCATACCTAATTATCAAGTTCCAGCGTGAAGGCTATTAACAATACAATTAAGAATACGATGTCGGTACCTTGTTATAAGAAAGTATATTGGACAGACCACAGAGTTTTGCCAATTAATCTATCTGATAAAAATAAAGATTCACGTGGCTTTCGTATTAAAGATTCTGACCTTGAAATTGGTTGAGAGTTGTTTTGAGTTCCATATGTTCTTCAATTGTAGAAATGCTGCCCTTGCTTTGCCAATCCTCGCCTTTACATCTGCATCCGATCCTCCTTGTTTATCAACGATGCTCCCCAGGTACTTGAATGTTTCCACCTCTTCCAGAGTTTCGCCATCAAGTGTGATTGGGTTGGTGTTCTCCGTGTTGCATTTGAGAATCTTGCTTTTTCCTTTGTGAATGTGGAGGCCTATGGATGCGGAGGCTGCTGCTACATTTGCTGTCTTCATCTGCATTTGTTCGTGTGTATGAGAGAGGAGGGCTAGGTCATCTGCGAAGTCCAAATCATCTAATTGATTCTGAGCTGTCCATTGTATTCCGTATTTCCCGTCAGATGTCGAATTCTTCATAATCCAGTCAATCACCAGAAGGAAGAGGAATGGGGAGAGTAGACAGCCTTGTCTGACTCCGGTCCTTACTGGAAATGCATCTGTCAGCTGTCCTCCATGCACCACTTTGCACTGTAGTCCATCGTATGAGTTTTGGATAATGTTGACAATCTTTTCAGGAACTCCATAGTGTCGAAGAAGTTTCCATAATGTTCTCCTGTCCACGCTGTCCAGTTTTCCAGTGTTTCTTAAGCTTCAGTCTGATCTTGGCCACAACCAGCCAGTGGTGATCTGAAGCTATGTCAGCTCCTCTCCGGGTTCTCACATCTTCCATTGATCTTCGGAATTTTTCGTTGATACAGATGTGATCTATCTGGTTCTCTGTGGTGTGGTCCGGTGAGATCCATGTAGCTTTGTGTATACGTTTGTTTGGGAATGTTGTGCCGCCTATAACCAATTTGTTGAATGCACATAGGTTTGCAAGCCTCTCCCCATTTTCATTTCTCTCTGCTAATCCATGTCGTCCAATTACATCTTCATATCCTGTGTTGTCCACTCCAACTTTAGCATTTAGATCTCCCATCAGGATGGTGAGGTCCTTTCGTGAGCACTTCTCTATAATTGATTGAAGCCTTTCATAGAACTGATGTTTATCATCGTCGTTGCTATCATTGGTGGGTGCATAACATTGGATAACGTTCATTGTGATCCCTTGCTTCTTTATTCTGAATGATGCTTTGATTATCCTGGGTCCATGAGATTCCCATCCAACAAGTGCATTTCGTGCTTCTTTGGACAGCATTAGAGCAACTCCCTGAGTGTGTGGAGCGTTTTCCCCTTCGTGACCGGAGTACAGCAGCATCTCTCCTGTACCTAGCCTTTGTTGTCCAGTTTGTGTCCAATGGGTTTCGCTGATTCCGAGTAGTGCCAAGTTGTATCTCCTCAATTCCATTGCTATTTGGCTGGTCTTTCCTGTCTCCCACATTGTCCGGACGTTCCATGTACCTATAAAGAGTGTTGCTCTGGTTGTTAGAAGGTGCATCGGTCTCGTGACTTCCGAAGAATTTCGGCTTTCATCATGAGACGTCATAAATATTCATTCAACTCCCAAGGCAGAGTTTAAATGGTTTGAATTAATTTTTCTGATTAGCGTTTTTTAGCGAGTTAGCTTTTCTACGGGATGGGGTCGCTAACCTCATGCCCAACCCTCCTCCGTTACTCGGGCTTGGGACCGGCAGTAACTCTAGAAGAGCTACAGGCGCAGTTAAGTCAGAACTAGGTGAGCACAAATGAACGTATTATATTCGCAATTCGTGATCAGAGCGCAATCACGTACGAAGGAATCATCAATTAGTACAATTACCACAGCTACACAACCGAGCAACTCGTACACTTCACTGAACTTACACAGTGGTCAGACTTTAACTAGTACGCTCTAAGCTGCCCACATTCACTATCTACCGATTAACACAATGAAAACACAAATGTGCATTATTTTAAGATTATATTATACAATGTAAAATCAAATTTGTACACAATCAAAATCACATTCTTCTTCATTGTTCCATTCTAGTATTCTCCTTCTTTGAATACCATCATCCTATACCAATCAAAGGAGAATTGATAGAAAATAAAAATAAGAATTATTATCAAATCGCATTGAAACGATTAGTTAGATTAAACAAATTATTATCATAAATAATACAATTATTATTATTAACATCATCATTCACAACATCAACATCATCCACATTATCAGGATTATATTTATCAGTCCCATACACATCATCATCATCATCGTCATCCGCCTCATCATTTTCATTATCGTCACCGTTACACTGCTCATGATATCCGTAATCTACTTTATCCTCTCCATCATCTTCATCATCATCCGCTTCATTTTCATCATCATTATCATCATCACAATCTTCACACAAAATTTGCAATCTTCATCATTCGCTTCATTATTATTATTATTATTATTATTATCATAATAAACCTCATCGTATCCGAAATCTTCATCATCCACTTCATCATCTTCACCATTATCATCATCAATATCCTTACATAACTCCTTACATAACTCATCATATCCCTTATATTCATCATCAGCTACATCATCGTCATCGACACAAAATGCCATCAGCTACATCATCATCATCGTCATCGACACAAAATGCATCATGTCCAAAATCTTTATCATCCCTTTCTTCAACTTCATCCTCCTCATCATCATCAACATCCTTGTCATCACAAACCTTATCATATCCTCACATAACTCATCATGTCCATAATCATCATCATCCGCTTCCCCTTCTTCGTCACAAAACACATCATGTCCAAAATCTTTATCATCTCTTTCTTCAACATCAGCTACATCATCGTCATCGTCACAAAACTCATCATCATCATCATCAGCAGCAGCAGCAGCAGCAGCATTAGCAGCATCATCATCATCATCATCATCATCATCATCATCATCATCATCATCATCATCATCATCATCATCATCATCATCATCATCATAAGCAGCGGCAGCATCATCATCATCAGCAGCAGCAGCAGCATCAGCATTTGCATCAGCATCAGCATCAGCAACAGCAACAGCAGCATAGAACATATTCATCATTATATTTGTAATAATTTCGTCAATCAGTGTCCTAAACAGTGTCAGCATAACCAAAAGAGTAATAATGATTATGATGAACAGCATTATTGTAATATTTTCAATGAAATTCGCAGAAGACAAATAACAGCCGTCTCCTGCGTATCCAACACTCAACTGATTTTTCTGATTGTTGCATGCTTATTAATACATTTAATTTACATTTGAATTTACACGATCGATACAATTGAATTGAATGCTAATCAATTAGCTGTAGATTAATTGATTGACCTTTGATTTAGTCTGTAAATATGATGATAAAAATAATGCGACAAACAATCGTCAGACGTGTAATTCGAGTTAATTTGTATGCGACTCCCCTTGGTGTTTCTGTGCTTTATTCCAAATCTCCACTATTCATATATTGGCAAACAATGTGACTGGTAGCACTGGTAGCACACGCAGCTATCAAATTTTTAAGTAAAGCATCACATTCTTCTTTGGAAGCTAATAATGACGTTTACACTTTCAGCCTTCCCGAAAATTCCAAATCTAGTATTGACTATTCTGTTTCATTTATGTAAATTTTATAGGGAATGTTTAAACTGAAATCACCGGTAGAATACTTCCTGCTGTAATATACTACTTTTAGATCATATGATTAGGGTTGTGGAATTAGTGCAGCTCCTGTTGACACCGCTTTATCTCCAACATCAATAATGCTTCGACTTTTGTTGTAGGCAGCAAAAATCAACCTGAACATCATCACAGGGGAAGATATTTTCGAATATTCTGTTTTCTGGAGATTCTTGATAGATCTCACTGACTATTTCTATCAGTTATTGTGAACACTGTGTAAGCTTATATCCCTCACATTGACGATAGTCTATAGAAACTCATTCTTCATCCTTCATTATTATGAAGAGAATTGTAATCTATGTCAGCCTTCAGCGTCTTCATCTGAGATGTAATATTTTCAATAAGAAAATTTTCCAAACATTCTGAGATACTGTGTGATTCCTCATTGAATAGTACACCTGACCTAGATCACTTTCACCTAGTAATTCCAATTGAAACGATATGCAATATAGTAAAATATGTCAAATAGACGATCTCGTACTCCGATGATAAAACATAATCTATATTCCATTGGATAGGTTGCTTTTTATGAAACCACTTTTGGTTACGCCTCTGTTTATTTTGTAATTAGTTTTCTTACTATTTGCACTTTTCATCAATTCAATACAATTTGTACAATACCATTTTTGCCTGTAAAATTGTCGTTTCACCATTTGTTCCTGTTCGTCAACATACATAGCATGCATGACCCATTAATTATCTCACACAAATTTCCTGCTGCACACGTGAACTGTTGTAGTTTCTGAACAGACCAATCTATTCATTCTTCTCAAATCACATATTTTGACCTTGTCACTTATTGGCTTATTAACTCTGACTGTTTTTAAATAATCGTATGTGTGTGTGTGTGCGTGTGCTGATCGCTTATCCTATTCATTATATATTGTTACTTATTTTAGGTGTGACATAAAAATTGAGGAACGCTTGATTAGGTTGAGTTGGCACACTTGACTTCTCCGATCAGTTTGGTTTCGTTCTATTCTCTTGACCTCCTTCACTGTGATTATCTGATGCTGTCTTCCAATCATCAGTAATAAGGATAGGAGGTGTATTGACATTTAGCCATTAATCATTGCAGCTTGTAACACTGTGGTAGTTAAATCTCGTTCCAGCATATCCACCTTATATTTGAAACAAGGACTCGCTGCTTGAATCTGTAGCACACGCCACACTGTGACTGTATTCAGTCTAACCCGTTGTTGTGTACAACATAAAGGAACACAATTAAAATTGGGTACCGTCAAATTTACGAGTTTCGTAGATGCACACACAAACGATAACTGCTTTGTAGATAGGTTTTCCACACTTTGCTTAAGCATACTTGATTCAGGTATGTTGTTGCTTCTCTCTCAGCTCCCATAAATACACAGGAGGAGAGTGTTGCTCAATCACATCGTATGTAATTCTGTTCGATTTCCCATTATATTGTGTGTCATTTATGTATCCTTTATATGAATACAGAATAACGTTATAATTTCAGAAGTAGTAGTATTCCTTACTATAAGATTGTTTCGATAATGTAATAAGAAGACGAAGATTATCATCAGAACTATGTGATAGTGCAATATTAGTGCAATACATTTCGAACAATCTGATCACACATAATATACTTGTTAAGAACATTTATATATATAAAAAGTAGAAGGTCAACTAGACTGGAAATAAGTGGTGGTGGTGGTGGTGGTGGTGGTGGGGGTAAAAGTAGACAAGGATAGTAATGATAAAAATAATGTGAAAACAATTTGACACCTAGTCACTCTGGATAATAAGCATATATTACCAGGATAGGTTTAAGGAGAGAACAAACTGGTAAATGCAGTGGGATGTGACACAATCGTTTTCATGTCGTCTAGGTTTTGAATGAAGCATGGAGCTCGTTCTTTCTTTGATTATGACCTTCACTGAACAATACGTTTTGTTGATGAAAGACAGAATTAAGCCTTTGTTTCAATGAAAGACTATTTGAATCACCTCTAAATGGTAAGGTGATGTAGACAGGCTTTTTCTCTACCAAGGCTACAGTAGGTCACACTGTGTCCTGAAAGAATCCTTAAATGGCTTTGTTTCTAGAGTTATATGCTTGACTGGTAACTCAATTAAATCTATCTCCTTCACATGTCTGAAAATTAGTAAGGTTACAAATAAGCTCAAGGTTTCGAAAGGTCACGGTGCAGACGGGATTTCATCATTTCTCTACAAATATGGTGGTCCAGATATCCAACTTCTTCTCCTTAAGCTGTTTACTCTCTCTATGGAATCAGGCTCTTATCCTGACCGTTGGAAAATCGCGTACATCATACCACGTTACAAATCCGGAGATAAGACTGACATGAACAACTATCGGCCAATAAATATTACTCCAGTTATCTCTAGGATTATGGAAAAAATTATTAGTGACGAACTACCCAACTATTTATTGACTGAACAATTTATTGATGATTCGCAACATGGATTTCTTAAAAATCGATCCTGTATGACATGTCATTTTGACTTCTTTAATTTAGTCTATTCGCTTCGTAGCCAAGGATATCTAGTATTAGTGCTATACCTGGACATTTCTAAGGCCTTCGACATGGTCAACCACCAACTTCTCATAGGTAAACTCGCATCTTATGGGGTCGAAAACCCGTTACTAGCCTGGTTTGATTCCTTCCTCAGCGATCGACATCAAATAGTTAAAATCAACTCTTCATTGTCGAACTCAGTCCCTGTTAGAAGTGGGGTAATTCAGGGTTGTGTCTTAGGTCCTTTGCTCTTTTTAGTTTTCATTAATGATATTTGTGAGTGTTTTAGTGTGGGTAAGTCCCTTTTGTTTGCAGACGATCTTAAGGTGGTGTACTCACTTTCTCCACATGAGCTGAGCAATATTCGAAATTGTATCAGCACGGAGCTTAACAAGGTAGCACAGTGGTGCTCGGAATGGCAACTGGAGCTCAATACAGCTAAATGTGGTTGGTTATGCTTCGGTGATACATCACTCAACCTCAATCTTACCATAAATGGGGAAATGTTATCTAGGTTACACACAGTAGTAGATCTAGGACTTAGGTACTCCGACGACTTGTCGTTTACTGAACAGATAATGAAACAAACGTCCAAGTCTCAACGCCTTATAGGTTTCATAACTCGAAACCTTCATAACAGCGAATCTCGTATTCTAATGTACAAAGTCTGTGTTCGACCACTCCTCGAATACTGCGCGTTTCTCCTTATTAGCACGCGCATAAAGGATAAATTAAGACTGGAATCAGTACAGAGACGATTTATATTTCGTACTCTTGGAACTGATAGTGTCTTGACATATAATTCGAGGTGTAGTAAACTAGGGCTTGACCCTTTATGGATGAGGAGACTCAAACTTAACCTTATCTTCTTTTTCAAAATACTTAACAAACTCTCCTTCACATCCAGTCAGGAGATTCAATATGCTAAAGCCCCACATTACGACATTCGTAACTCCTTGTCTTTAGCGAAACAAACATATTCTAGATCTTCTCTCTACATGAATTACTTTACCTGTGAGTTTTCTATGCTCTGGAATAATTTACCCCAAACTATCCGTATGTTAAACTCTCTCCCATTGTTTGTTCGCTCAATTAATGCTTTTTGCTCCTCTGAAAATGCATTAAATGCTCTAGCGCATGCAAGTGTATCTTACTCCACAAGTGAGATTATAGGAACTTTAAATGTTTAACCTCTTACTTGCTATCATTGTTTTGTTGTTCCGTGCTCTTTGCTCTAATCTTACTTTCTCTAGTTGTAGATAATTAATAATAACTTGCTCTGGCACTGGAAATAACCTTACAGAACAATGTTGATCAATCATCAGCTATCCACTTAATAAAAAATGACAAGTGGCTTGCCGTGACATATGCCATATTTAAGCTAATTATCAATTACTAAACCAGCAAACATAAAACTTTCTTATATTTCATGTTTGTTCTCTACATTAAATGTTGATTTTTATAACAATCTGATCATGCCTGTAAACTGGTGTGAATTGTGTGAATTCTGTAAATATTATTTTCAGAATATATTATTATTATTATTATTTGATTATTTGAGATATTCATCCGATATCTTTCCGTGTAACATTAGAAACCCATACCTAATTATCAAGTTCCAGCGTGAAGGCTATTAACAATACAATTAAGAATACGATGTCGGTACCTTGTTATAAGAAAGTATATTGGACAGACCACAGAGTTTTGCCAATTAATCTATCTGATAAAAATAAAGATTCACGTGGCTTTCGTATTAAAGATTCTGACCTTGAAATTGGTTGAGAGTTGTTTTGAGTTCCATATGTTCTTCAATTGTAGAAATGCTGCCCTTGCTTTGCCAATCCTCGCCTTTACATCTGCATCCGATCCTCCTTGTTTATCAACGATGCTCCCCAGGTACTTGAATGTTTCCACCTCTTCCAGAGTTTCGCCATCAAGTGTGATTGGGTTGGTGTTCTCCGTGTTGCATTTGAGAATCTTGCTTTTTCCTTTGTGAATGTGGAGGCCTATGGATGCGGAGGCTGCTGCTACATTTGCTGTCTTCATCTGCATTTGTTCGTGTGTATGAGAGAGGAGGGCTAGGTCATCTGCGAAGTCCAAATCATCTAATTGATTCTGAGCTGTCCATTGTATTCCGTATTTCCCGTCAGATGTCGAATTCTTCATAATCCAGTCAATCACCAGAAGGAAGAGGAATGGGGAGAGTAGACAGCCTTGTCTGACTCCGGTCCTTACTGGAAATGCATCTGTCAGCTGTCCTCCATGCACCACTTTGCACTGTAGTCCATCGTATGAGTTTTGGATAATGTTGACAATCTTTTCAGGAACTCCATAGTGTCGAAGAAGTTTCCATAATGTTCTCCTGTCCACGCTGTCAAACGCCTTCCCATAGTCAATAAAGTTGACGTATAGTGATGAGTTCCACTCAACTGATTGTTCAACGATGATCCGTAGTGTCGCAATCTGGTCTGTGCACGACCGATCCTTACGGAATCCAGCCTGATGATCCCGAAGTTCGGCGTCTACTGCGTCTTTCATCCGATTCAGCAGCACTCTGTTGAAAACTTTTCCTGGTACTGATAACAAACTGATACCTCTGTAGTTCTCACATTGGCTCAGATCTCCTTTCTTTGGTATCTTGATGAGATATCCTTCTTTCCAGTCCGTTGGCACTTGTTCCTCTTCCCAAATCTTCTTGAATAGAAGGTGAAGCATGTTTGCAGTTATTTCAATGTCTGACTTCAGTGCTTCTGCTGGTATATTGTCAGGTCCTGCCTCCTTCCCACTTTTGATTTGTCTGATGGCCATCTTGACTTCTTCGATCGTTGGTGGAGTGACATCTATTGGAAGGTCAGTGTGGGCTGCTTTGATGTTCGGTGGGGTCAATGGGGCTGGTCTGTTCAGCAGTTCCTCGAAGTATTCTGCCCATCTTTTCCTCTATTCTTGAATCTCAGTGATTGTCTTTCCTTCTTTGTCCTTGACTGGTCTCTCTGGTTTGCTATATCTCCCTGCCAATTTCTTCGTTGTATCATATAGTTGTTTCATATTGCCTTCTCTTGCAGCTTTTTCCGCCGCCGTTGCTCCCATGTTCTCATATGTATTTCTGCTTGTCGGCTTTAATGCTTTTCTTCACTTCCCTGTTAGCTTCTGCGTAGTCTGCTTGTGCTTTGACTTTCTCTGCTCGTGTTCGGCTGTTGTTAATTGCTAGTTTCTTGTTCTTCCCTTCTTGAATTTTGTCCAGGGTTCCCATAGAGATGCATTCCTTGTGATGATGCTTTTTAGGACCAAGAACCTCCTGACACGTTGAAGTTAGTGCTTCTTTTATCCCTTTCCAGTTGTCCTCTAAAGTAGTTTCTTGTTCTTTCAGTAGATCCTGTAGAGCTTGGAACCTGTTGTTGAGAGTAATCTTGAATTCATGGAGCTTGTCAGTATCTCGAAGGAAGGCTGTATTGAGCCTTTGTAGTGCTGTTTGTCCAGTTTTCCAGTGTTTCTTAAGCTTCAGTCTGATCTTGGCCACAACCAGCCAGTGGTGATCTGAAGCTATGTCAGCTCCTCTCCGGGTTCTCACATCTTCCATTGATCTTCGGAATTTTTTGTTGATACAGATGTGATCTATCTGGTTCTCTGTGGTGTGGTCCGGTGAGATCCATGTAGCTTTGTGTATACGTTTGTTTGGGAATGTTGTGCCGCCTATAACCAATTTGTTGAATGCACATAGGTTTGCAAGCCTCTCCCCATTTTCATTTCTCTCTGCTAATCCATGTCGTCCAATTACATCTTCATATCCTGTGTTGTCCACTCCAACTTTAGCATTTAGATCTCCCATCAGGATGGTGAGGTCCTTTCGTGAGCACTTCTCTATAATTGATTGAAGCCTTTCATAGAACTGATGTTTATCATCGTCGTTGCTATCATTGGTGGGTGCATAACATTGGATAACGTTCATTGTGATCCCTTGCTTCTTTGTTCTGAATGATGCTTTGATTATCCTGGGTCCATGAGATTCCCATCCAACAAGTGCATTTCGTGCTTCTTTGGACAGCATTAGAGCAACTCCCTGAGTGTGTGGAGCGTTTTCCCCTTCGTGACCGGAGTACAGCAGCATCTCTCCTGTACCTAGCCTTTGTTGTCCAGTTTGTGTCCAATGGGTTTCGCTGATTCCGAGTAGTGCCAAGTTGTATCTCCTCAATTCCATTGCTATTTGGCTGGTCTTTCCTGTCTCCCACATTGTCCGGACGTTCCATGTACCTATAAATAGTGTTGCTCTGGTTGTTAGAAGGTGCATCGGTCTCGTGACTTCCGAAGAATTTCGGCTTTCATCATGAGACGTCATAAATATTCATTCAACTCCCAAGGCAGAGTTTAAATGGTTTGAATTAATTTTTCTGATTAGCGTTTTTTAGCGAGTTAGCTTTTCTAAGGGATGGGGTCGCTAACCTCATGCCCAACCCTCCTCCTTTACTCGGGCTTGGGACCGGCAGTAACTCTAGAAGAGCTACAGGCGCAGTTAAGTCAGAACTAGGTGAGCACAAATGAACGTATTATATTCGCAATTCGTGATCAGAGCGCAATCACGTACGAAGGAATCATCAATTAGTACAATTACCACAGCTACACAACCGAGCAACTCGTACACTTCACTGAACTTACACAGTGGTCAGACTTTAACTAGTACGCTCTAAGCTGCCCACATTCACTATCTACCGATTAACACAACGAAAACACAAATGTGCATTATTTTAAGATTATATTATACAATGTAAAATCAAATTTGTACACAATCAAAATCACATTCTTCTTCATTGTTCCATTCTAGTATTCTCCTTCTTTGAATACCATCATCCTATACCAATCAAAGGAGAATTGATAGAAAATAAAAATAAGAATTATTATCAAATCGCATTGAAACGATTAGTTAGATTAAACAAATTATTATCATAAATAATACAATTATTATTATTAACATCATCATTCACAACATCAACATCATCCACATTATCAGGATTATATTTATCAGTCCCATACACATCATCATCATCATCGTCATCCGCCTCATCATTTTCATTATCGTCACCGTTACACTGCTCATGATATCCGTAATCTACTTTATCCTCTCCATCATCTTCATCATCATCCGCTTCATTTTCATCATCATTATTATCATCACTATCTTCACACAACAATTGTCACATCCACAATCTTCATCATTCGCTTCATTATTATTATTATTATTATCATAATAATCAACATCATCGTCACAAACCTCATCGTATCCGAAATCTTCATCATCCACTTCATCATCTTCACCATTATCATCATCAACATCCTTACATAACTCATCATATCCCTTATATTCATCATCAGCTACATCATCGTCATCGTCACAAAACACATCATGTCCAAAATCTTTATCATCCCTTTCTTCAACTTCATCCTCCTCATCATCATCAACATCCTTGTCATCACAAACCTTATCATATCCATAGTCCTCATCATAAGCTTCATCATCATCAACATCCTCACATAACTCATCATGTCCATAATCATCATCATCCGCTTCCCCTTCTGCAACATCATTATCATTATTGTCACATAACTCATCATATCCCTTATCTTCATCATCAGCTACATCATCGTCATCGTCACAAAACACATCATTTCCAAAATCTTTATCATCCCTTTCTTCAACTTCATCCTCATATCCCTTATCTTCATCATCAGCACAAAACACATCATGTCCATAATCATCATCATCATCATCATCATCAGGAGCAGCAGCAGCAGCAGCATTAGCAGCAGCATCAGCAGCAGCATTAGCATCAGCATCAGCATCATCAGCAGCAACAGCAACAGCAGCATAGAACATATTCATCATTATATTTGTAATAATTTCGTCAATCAGTGTCCTAAACAGTGTCAGCATAACCAAAAGAGTAATAATGATTATGATGAACAGCATTATTGTAATATTTTCAATGAAATTCGCAGAAGACAAATAACAGCCGTCTCCTGCGTATCCAACACTCAACTGATTTTTCTGATTGTTGCATGCTTATTAATACATTTAATTTACATTTGAATTTACACGATCGATACAATTGAATTGAATGCTAATCAATTAGCTGTAGATTAATTGATTGACCTTTGATTTAGTCTGTAAATATGATGATAAAAATAATGCGACAAACAATCGTCAGACGTGTAATTCGAGTTAATTTGTATGCGACTCCCCTTGGTGTTTCTGTGCTTTATTCCAAATCTCCACTATTCATATATTGGCAAACAATGTGACTGGTAGCACTGGTAGCACACGCAGCTATCAAATTTTTAAGTAAAGCATCACATTCTTCTTTGGAAGCTAATAATGACGTTTACACTTTCAGCCTTCCCGAAAATTCCAAATCTAGTATTGACTATTCTGTTTCATTTATGTAAATTTTATAGGGAATGTTTAAACTGAAATCACCGGTAGAATACTTCCTGCTGTAATATACTACTTTTAGATCATATGATTAGGGTTGTGGAATTAGTGCAGCTCCTGTTGACACCACTTTATCTCCAACATCAATAATGCTTCGACTTTTGTTGTAGGCAGCAAAAATCAACCTGAACATCATCACAGGGGAAGATATTTTCGAATATTCTGTTTTCTGGAGATTCTTGATAGATCTCACTGACTATTTCTATCAGTTATTGTGAACACTCTGTGTAAGCTTATATCCCTCATATTGACGATAGTCTATAGAAACTCATTCTTCATCCTTCATTATTATGAAGAGAATTGTAATCTATGTCAGCCTTCAGCGTCTTCATCTGAGATGTAATATTTTCAATAAGAAAATTTTCCAAACATTCTGAGATACTGTGTGATTCCTCATTGAATAGTACACCTGACCTAGATCACTTTCACCTAGTACTTCCAATTGAAACGATATGCAATATAGTAAAATATGTCAAATAGACGATCTCGTACTCCGATGATAAAACATAATCTATATTCCATTGGATAGGTTGCTTTTTATGAAACCACTTTTGGTTACGCCTCTGTTTATTTTGTAATTAGTTTTCTTACTATTTGCACTTTTCATCAATTCAATACAATTTGTACAATACCATTTTTGCCTGTAAAATTGTCGTTTAAAAAGCATAATCTTTCACCATTTGTTCCTGTTCGTCAACATACATAGCATGCATGACCCATTAATTATCTCACACAAATTTCCTGCTGCACACGTGAACTGTTGTAGTTTCTGAACAGACCAATCTATTCATTCTTCTCAAATCACATATTTTGACCTTGTCACTTATTGGCTTATTAACTCTGACTGTTTTTAAATAATCGTATGTGTGTGTGTGTGCGTGTGCTGATCGCTTATCCTATTCATTATATATTGTTACTTATTTTAGGTGTGACAAAAATTGAGGAACGCTTGATTAGGTTGAGTTGGCACACTTGACTTCTCCGATCAGTTTGGTTTCGTTCTATTCTCTTGACCTCCTTCACTGTGATTATCTGATGCTGTCTTCCAATCATCAGTAATAAGGATAGGAGGTGTATTGACATTTAGCCATTAATCATTGCAGCTTGTAACACTGTGGTAGTTAAATCTCGTTCCAGCATATCCACCTTATATTTGAAACAAGGACTCGCTGCTTGAATCTGTAGCACACGCCACACTGTGACTGTATTCAGTCTAACCCGTTGTTGTGTACAACATAAAGGAACACAATTAAAATTGGGTACCGTCAAATTTACGAGTTTCGTAGATGCACACACAAACGATAACTGCTTTGTAGATAGGTTTTCCACACTTTGCTTAAGCATACTTGATTCAGGTATGTTGTTGCTTCTCTCTCAGCTCCCATAAATACACAGGAGGAGAGTGTTGCTCAATCACATCGTATGTAATTCTGTTCGATTTCCCATTATATTGTGTGTCATTTATGTATCCTTTATATGAATACAGAATAACGTTATAATTTCAGAAGTAGTAGTATTCCTTACTATAAGATTGTTTCGATAATGTAATAAGAAGACGAAAATTATCATCAGAACTATGTGATAGTGCAATATTAGTGCAATACATTTCGAACAATCTGATCACACATAATATACTTGTTAAGAACATTAACATTTATATATATAAAAAGTAGAAGGTCAACTAGACTGGAAATAAGTGGTGGTGGTGGGGGTAAAAGTAGACAAGGATAGTAATGATAAAAATAATGTGAAAACAATTTGACACCTAGTCACTCTGGATAATAAGCATATATTACCAGGATAGGTTTAAGGAGAGAACAAACTGGTAAATGCAGTGGGATGTGACACAATCGTTTTCATGTCGTCTAGGTTTTGAATGAAGCATGGAGCTCGTTCTTTCTTTGATTATGACCTTCACTGAACAATACGTTTTGTTGATGAAAGACAGAACTAAGCTTTTGTTTCAATGAAAGACTATTTGAATCACCTCTAAATGGTAAGGTGATGTAGACAGGCTTTTTCTCTACCAAGGCTACAGTAGGTCACACTGTGTCCTGAAAGAATCCTTAAATGGCTTTGTTTCTAGAGTTATATGCTTGACTGGTAACTCAATTAAATCTATCTCCTTCACATGTCTGAAAATTAGTAAGGTTACAAATAAGCTCAAGGTTTCGAAAGGTCACGGTGCAGACGGAATTTCATCATTTCTCTACAAATATGGTGGTCCAGATATCCAACTTCTTCTCCTTAAGCTGTTTACTCTCTCTATGGAATCAGGCTCTTATCCTGACCGTTGGAAAACCGCGTACATCATACCACGTTACAAATCCGGAGATAAGACTGACATGAACAACTATCGGCCAATAAATATTACTCCAGTTATCTCTAGGATTATGGAAAAAATTATTAGTGACGAACTACCCAACTATTTATTGACTGAACAATTTATTGATGATTCGCAACATGGATTTCTTAAAAATCGATCCTGTATGACATGTCATTTTGACTTCTTTAATTTAGTCTATTCGCTTCGTAGCCAAGGATATCTAGTATTAGTGCTATACCTGGACATTTCTAAGGCCTTCGACATGGTCAACCACCAACTTCTCATAGGTAAACTCGCATCTTATGGGGTCGAAAACCCGTTACTAGCCTGGTTTGATTCCTTCCTCAGCGATCGACATCAAATAGTTAAAATCAACTCTTCATTGTCGAACTCAGTCCCTGTTAGAAGTGGGGTAATTCAGGGTTGTGTCTTAGGTCCTTTGCTCTTTTTAGTTTTCATCAATGATATTTGTGAGTGTTTTAGTGTGGGTAAGTCCCTTTTGTTTGCAGACGATCTTAAGGTGGTGTACTCATTTTCTCCACATGAGCTGAGCAATATTCGAAATTGTATCAGCACGGAGCTTAACAAGGTAGCACAGTGGTGCTCGGAATGGCAACTGGAGCTCAATACAGCTAAATGTGGTTGGTTATGCTTCGGTGATACATCACTCAACCTCAATCTTACCATAAATGGGGAAATGTTATCTAGGTTACACACAGTAGTAGATCTAGGACTTAGGTACTCCGACGACTTGTCGTTTACTGAACAGATAATGAAACAAACGTCCAAGTCTCAACGCCTTATAGGTTTCATAACTCGAAACCTTCATAACAGCGAATCTCGTATTCTAATGTACAAAGTCTGTGTTCGACCACTCCTCGAATACTGCGCGTTTCTCCTTATTAGCACGCGCATAAAGGATAAATTAAGACTGGAATCAGTACAGAGACGATTTATATTTCGTACTCTTGGAACTGATAGTGTCTTGACATATAATTCGAGGTGTAGTAAACTAGGGCTTGACCCTTTATGGATGAGGAGACTCAAACTTAACCTTATCTTCTTTTTCAAAATACTTAACAAACTCTCCTTCACATACAGTCAGGAGATTCAATATGCTAAAGCCCCACATTACGACATTCGTAACTCCTTGTCTTTAGCGAAACAAACATATTCTAGATCTTCTCTCTACATGAATTACTTTACCTGTGAGTTTTCTATGCTCTGGAATAATTTACCCCAAACTATCCGTATGTTAAACTCTCTCCCATTGTTTGTTCGCTCAATTAATGCTTTTTGCTCCTCTGAAAATGCATTAAATGCTCTAGCGCATGCAAGTGTATCTTACTCCACAAGTGAGATTATAGGAACTTTAAATGTTTAACCTCTTACTTGCTATCATTGTTTTGTTGTTCCGTGCTCTTTGCTTTAATCTTACTTTCTCTAGTTGTAGATAATTAATAATAACTTGCTCTGGCACTGGAAATAACCTTACAGAACAATGTTGATCAATCATCAGGCTATCCACTTAATAAAAAATGACAAGTTCCCTGGTGTTGCATTGGCTTGCCGTGACATATGCCATATTTAAGCTAATTATCAATTACTAAACCAGCAAACATAAAACTTTCTTATATTTCATGTTTGTTCTCTACATTAAATGTTGATTTTCATAACAATCTGATCATGCCTGTAAACTGGTGTGAATTCTGTAAATATTATTTTCAGAATATATTATTATTATTTGAGATATTCATCCGATATCTTTCCGTGTAACATTAGAAACCCATACCTAATTATCAAGTTCCAGCGTGAAGGCTATTAACAATACAATTAAGAATACGATGTCGGTACCTTGTTATAAGAAAGTATATTGGACAGACCACAGAGTTTTGCCAATTAATCTATCTGATAAAAATAAAGATTCACGTGGCTTTCGTATTAAAGATTCTGACCTTGAAATTGGTTGAGAGTTGTTTTGAGTTCCATATGTTCTTCAATTGTAGAAATGCTGCCCTTGCTTTGCCAATCCTCGCCTTTACATCTGCATCCGATCCTCCTTGTTTATCAACGATGCTCCCCAGGTACTTGAATGTTTCCACCTCTTCCAGAGTTTCGCCATCAAGTGTGATTGGGTTGGTGTTCTCCGTGTTGCATTTGAGAATCTTGCTTTTTCCTTTGTGAATGTGGAGGCCTATGGATGCGGAGGCTGCTGCTACATTTGCTGTCTTCATCTGCATTTGTTCGTGTGTATGAGAGAGGAGGGCTAGGTCATCTGCGAAGTCCAAATCATCTAATTGATTCTGAGCTGTCCATTGTATTCCGTATTTCCCGTCAGATGTCGAATTCTTCATAATCCAGTCAATCACCAGAAGGAAGAGGAATGGGGAGAGTAGACAGCCTTGTCTGACTCCGGTCCTTACTGGAAATGCATCTGTCAGCTGTCCTCCATGCACCACTTTGCACTGTAGTCCATCGTATGAGTTTTGGATAATGTTGACAATCTTTTCAGGAACTCCATAGTGTCGAAGAAGTTTCCATAATGTTCTCCTGTCCACGCTGTCAAACGCCTTCTCATAGTCAATAAAGTTGACGTATAGTGATGAGTTCCACTCAACTGATTGTTCAACGATGATCCGTAGTGTCGCAATCTGGTCTGTGCACGACCGATCCTTACGGAATCCAGCCTGATGATCCCGAAGTTCGGCGTCTACTGCGTCTTTCATCCGATTCAGCAGCACTCTGTTGAAAACTTTTCCTGGTACTGATAACAAACTGATACCTCTGTAGTTCTCACATTGGCTCAGATCTCCTTTCTTTGGTATCTTGATGAGATATCCTTCTTTCCAGTCCGTTGGCACTTGTTCCTCTTCCCAAATCTTCTTGAATAGAAGGTGAAGCATGTTTGCAGTTATTTCAATGTCTGACTTCAGTGCTTCTGCTGGTATATTGTCAGGTCCTTCCCACTTTTGATTTGTCTGATGGCCATCTTGACTTCTTCGATCGTTGGTGGAGTGAAGTGACATCTATTGGAAGGTCAGTGTGGGCGATGTTCGGTGGGGTCAATGGGGCTGGTCTGTTCAGCAGTTCCTCGAAGTATTCTGCCCATCTTTTCCTCTATTCTTGAATCTCAGTGATTGTCTTTCCTTCTTTGTCCTTGACTGGTCTCTCTGGTTTGCTATATCTCCCTGCCAATTTCTTCGTTGTATCATATAATTGTTTCATATTGCCTTCTCTTGCAGCTTTTACCGCCGCCGTTGCTCCCATGTTCTCCCATGTATTTCTGCTTGTCGGCTTTAATGCTTTTCTTCACTTCCCTGTTAGCTTCTGCGTAGTCTGCTTGTGCTTTGACTTTCTCTGCTCGTGTTCGGCTGTTGTTAATTGCTAGTTTCTTGTTCTTCCCTTCTTGAATTTTGTCCAGGGTTCCCATAGAGATGCATTCCTTGTGATGATGCTTCTTAGGACCAAGAACCTCCTGACACGTTGAAGTTAGTGCTTTTTTTATCCCTTTCCAGTTGTCCTCTAAAGTAGTTTCTTGTTCTTTCAGTAGATCCTGTAGAGCTTGGAACCTGTTGTTGAGAGTAATCTTGAATTCATGGAGCTTGTCAGTATCTCGAAGGAAGGCTGTATTGAGCCTTTGTAGTGCTGTTTGTCCAGTTTTCCAGTGTTTCTTAAGCTTCAGTCTGATCTTGGCCACAACCAGCCAGTGGTGATCTGAAGCTATGTCAGCTCCTCTCCGGGTTCTCACATCTTCCATTGATCTTCGGAATTTTTCGTTGATACAGATGTGATCTATCTGGTTCTCTGTGGTGTGGTCCGGTGATATCCATGTAGCTTTGTGTATACGTTTGTTTGGGAATGTTGTGCCGCCTATAACCAATTTGTTGAATGCACATAGGTTTGCAAGCCTCTCCCCATTTTCATTTCTCTCTGCTAATCCATGTCGTCCAATTACATCTTCATATCCTGTGTTGTCCACTCCAACTTTAGCATTTAGATCTCCCATCAGGATGGTGAGGTCCTTTCGTGAGCACTTCTCTATAATTGATTGAAGCCTTTCATAGAACTGATGTTTATCATCGTCGTTGCTATCATTGGTGGGTGCATAACATTGGATAACGTTCATTGTGATCCCTTGCTTCTTTGTTCTGAATGATGCTTTGATAATCCTGGGTCCATGAGATTCCCATCCAACAAGTGCATTTCGTGCTTCTTTGGACAGCATTAGAGCAACTCCCTGAGTGTGTGGAGCGTTTTCCCCTTCGTGACCGGAGTACAGCAGCATCTCTCCTGTACCTAGCCTTTGTTGTCCAGTTTGTGTCCAATGGGTTTCGCTGATTCCGAGTACTGCCAAGTTGTATCTCCTCAATTCCATTGCTATTTGGCTGGTCTTTCCTGTCTCCCACATTGTCCGGACGTTCCATGTACCTATAAAGAGTGTTGCTCTGGTTGTTAGAAGGTGCATCGGTCTCGTGACTTCCGAAGAATTTCGGCTTTCATCATGAGACGTCATAAATATTCATTCAACTCCCAAGGCAGAGTTTAAATGGTTTGAATTAATTTTTCTGATTAGCGTTTTTTTAGCGAGTTAGCTTTTCTACGGGATGGGGTCGCTAACCTCATGCCCAACCCTCCTCCTTTACTCGGGCTTGGGACCGGCAGTAACTCTAGAAGAGCTACAGGCGCAGTTAAGTCAGAACTAGGTGAGCACAAATGAACGTATTATATTCGCAATTCGTGATCAGAGCGCAATCACGTACGAAGGAATCATCAATTAGTACAATTACCACAGCTACACAACCGAGCAACTCGTACACTTCACTGAACTTACACAGTGGTCAGACTTTAACTAGTACGCTCCAAGCTGCCCACATTCACTATCTACCGATTAACACAATGAAAACACAAATGTGCATTATTTTAAGATTATATTATACAATGTAAAATCAAATTTGTACACAACCAAAATCACATTCTTCTTCATTGTTCCATTCTAGTATTCTCCTTCTTTGAATACCATCATCCTATACCAATCAAAGGAGAATTGATAGAAAATAAAAATAAGAATTATTATCAAATCGCATTGAAACGATTAGTTAGATTAAACAAATTATTATCATAAATAATACAATTATTATTATTAACATCATCATTCACAACATCAACATCATCCACATTATCAGGATTATATTTATCAGTCCCATACACATCATCATCATCATCGTCATCCGCCTCATCATTTTCATTATCGTCACCGTTACACTGCTCATGATATCCGTAATCTACTTTATCCTCTCCATCATCTTCATCATCATCCGCTTCATTTTCATCATCACTGAATTTTAGGTTAGTGTTAATTCTATCAAAGCGTCCAAATGACCCGATTGAGATACGCGCAAAATCGAAGTTCCAAAACAACGATTTGTCTACAAAAGCGGTTCTATTATTATATAAACACAAAGTTTAATTACAAACCTCAACTTGTGAGGTGTCTAGGCGTTTAACGCGTCGTTCAAGAATGGAATAGTAAAGGCTTCCATAGTACAAAGACAGCCGATGGCTGTGTCGAAATCGGACAACAGTTTATGAACAATCGAAACTCGAACCAAGAGCAAACAATATGGAAACTGTTGTGTTTAAACAAATCCGCAACTGTGGATAACCGTTACAGTAATTAAAGTACAGTAATTACAATGACAAATACAATGATAAGTACAATAAACATTATAAGTATATGGGAACGTTTCCGAATGTTACAGTACAACTTGCGTTACAATGTAAATGTGGAAATTGTTAAGTATACAACTTCTTACTGAATATGAATAAGTAGTATAAAACAATAAACAAAGAAGTGGAAGGAAGCAGAAGAACACCTGATAAATGTTTGACATTTAGTAAAAAACTGCTAAATCTTAAGATCTCGATCGATGATATACCTAATATCTGTATATGAATTGTCACAGACACTTATGCACTCATTCATAACTAAATAGTCGATGTAATAGTCTTCAATGTAAAGAATTCGACAAGATTAGAGAGGCTCATAATAACTCGTAGATAAATAGTAGTGCACATAAGTGATATTGTGATCATTGTAGTCAACTATGAGTTCCGTGTGAATGCTAAATTTGATAGAGTGATCTGTCGAAACATTTTATCAATACCTAGTTAAACACTTCCATATTTCGTTAGTAAATGATGATTGACAAACTATGGTTAAAAAGGTGTCATCAAGACTGATTAGGTTTTCTACTATGATCTTTTTGTTGATATGTGTAGAATAGGGTCAATGGTTTCCTTCAAAGCTTTGTCTTAAGAATGATCTAAACCACAGTTATCTTCACCGACATCACACTCGTTCCGCATTCTTTGAATCAAGATTTGGTGGTTGCATACATCAATTGTTTTCGTGAGATAAGATTCCTGTTTTGTATATTGAATTCCAGCTTTTCATAGCTTACATACTTTTGAGTCAACACTGAACCATTTACAACTGCAGTTTGTCTTGGTCTTTCAGACAATTATTAAAGTTTTTTATGAAGAATCGTAAGTTAGTTTTGCAGCAAAAATAGATTCACTCCAATCCATTTCAAATGCTATCAAACATGTGAAAAAGGTCATGTTGACAGAATGTGAATTGTAGTTTAATACGAGTTATGGACGGAACTTCACAGTAATAGATCACTCTTTCGGAATGTTTCTGATATTACAAATATGTGTTTATGTATGTATATGTCGAAGGGACAAACAAAATTGATCAGTTCTCTCATTTTTCAGGTCATGTGTGACCACAGATAATAGGCAGCTTGTCTGACAAACATTGTCTTATCAACTGAATTGAACCCATGCATGAAAATAATTTCATTTGCGGTTGCGAAAAATTCATTGATTCTTTTAACGCCACAAAGCGCTTAAAACATAGTTCAGAACGTTCCGATATCTAATACAAACCACTCTTTAATTGAAGTTTAAACAAACAGTTTTCATGTGTACTCATAGATGGCCTTGCATCAGATATGCATAAACACTGTAATTATCACTCATCTAGTATCAAATGAGTTCAGTTATCGTTATCTTGAAGATATGTCTGTATCCTCACTACATAAAGCTAAGGAACTATTGCGGTACGTTTGGAGTTTGCGTTACGATCACACGGTATTTATTACAAAGTCCTTATATATCGTTAAACCACAGTTTAAAAATCAATAATAACATTCAGTTAACCCTTGAAGAAAAGTGGTTTGACTGACACAAAAACGAGCTTGAAAAAGTCCTATTTCTTCAGATATTAACAACTCTGGTCTTACCTATACCCCATGCTCTGCAACTCCTGTTGCACCAGATAATAGTGGGAGTGGACTTATTCCACACATGTTGCTGGATGACTGCATGTCTAACTTAATAATGAGTTCTAACTCACGAACAGATGGTATCGATCTTATTAAGAGCGAATTAGCCTCTGTCTTTAAGCAATTAAGTGGAGTCACTTGCGGGCTCTTTATTAAAGCATGATGATCTTAAATTTGAACTAAAGACACTGTCACCCCTTCGACTACTGTTGTCCAAGGATATAGTTACTTCTGAATTCGAAGACAGGATCAAAGTAGAATCCGTTATTGACTTGATAGCTAGTGAAGTCACCAAGCGAATAATCTCTCGAAATAATGTGGTTATATATAATATACCTGACAAAGTTGCCATTAAAACTGTAAGAAACTCGATACTAAAGGCAGTTAATCTCCAGGACAATCCATGCCAATGTATCCGACTTAACAAAAAGCATCAAAAATACTCGTGCCCTATCGTGTTTAGATTTGATTCCCATTTATTAGCGGAACGTTTGAAAGAATCTGAACAGCTAGTCTGTGCGCATACGAAGTTTAAAAACGCTCGTATAGTCTCAGACAAAACCACCAATCAAAGACTAACACAAAAGCGTACCATGAACGAAAATAACATTGTTGAGGTCACAACAAATGTGATCGCGCCAGAAGCTGAGCCCACTGGTACAGCTAATCTATCTCATGTTATTCAGTGTACTGATATACCAATGCAGTGTGCTAGTTTGCCACTCATAGTGGCCCTAGATAACCAGGACATATCTGATGTAGACTCTAATGTCATTCTTTCCAGTGTAATATCGGAAGCCAAGGATCGAACACCTGATTCTATTGTGAAGGCTCATAAAAACACTGCTAAACCTAAAAAGAATATACCAATTAAGAAGAAAGTAAATAAAAAACCTTCTGGTTCTAGACCGAATACCAAAAATATTTCAACGGCCTTACCA
This sequence comes from Schistosoma mansoni, assembly GCF_000237925.1. Classification (NCBI taxonomy): domain Eukaryota; kingdom Metazoa; phylum Platyhelminthes; class Trematoda; order Strigeidida; family Schistosomatidae; genus Schistosoma; species Schistosoma mansoni. The sequence continues at coordinate 1,463,165 of NW_017386026.1, read as the reverse complement.
AACAAAAGTTTAATTTCTGAAACCATGCTTAACCCTACTCACCGTAAGGGAGGTTATAAGGACACATTTCGTTCAAACGTTACACGAGACGGCCACTACAATCATCATGTAAGCAGGCCTACTATTAGACAGACGGGAATGAACCAACGTGCCGCATGGTTTCCCCCAAATGTTATAAATAATAAACCTGCAAGATGTAACTCTTATCATCACTCTTGCAGTGGGGAAGATGGTATACTAGGTTATGCACCATCAACGCAACCCCAACATACAGGCACCTGTCTTAATTGTCCACCAAAATAAGGATTTTTTTTCGGCCTCCAGAGATCCCTTGTTCCACTAGCACTACAATTCGCTCATGCTATAGCCCATGCGATCCGGAAAACACATTAAACCATAGTCCAGGCATAGCTAGAACTCATACCCTCGATAAAGATGCTCTCGGTTTTTTTTACACTCCACTCTCCCTTTTTAAACTTATTACTTATTAACGCACGTTCACTTCTGAACAAAATTTCAGCCTTGAGAACCTTAGCCTTTCTAGCCAAGCCTTCTTTTATACTTATCACTGAAACGTGTTGTTATCCAGCAGTGGCCGATTCCGAATTAAATATCCAAAACTATCGACTCTATCGCTGTGACAGAGAAACTAAGCGAGGAGGCGGTTGTCTTATATTTGCTTAGGATACCTTGACAACTAACAAAGTTGAAGATAGTATCTTGAATAGTTTACCAGAATCGATCTGGATATCAATCAATACCCTAAACCATAGTCTACTCCTAGGTTGTATATATAGAGCTCCTGATAGTACTGATAATTTGAATGATCGTATAATCAATGCATTTATACACGCATCTACTCTAAACTTCAGCGCTAAGATTATCACTGGTGATTTCAATTATCCTGAGATTAACTGGAGTACCGGTAGCTGTCAGTCTAGCAATGATGAATTTTTATCAATCCTTAATCTGTACTGCTGGTCACAGTGGGTTCGTACCCCAACAAGGGGTGATAATACACTTGATCTAATATTTAGTAGAGATGTCATCCCCCTATCTGTACAAGTATGCAAAGAGTTTGAAAGCAGTGATCATAGGATGGTAGCTTGTGCTCTCCCTATCTATCCCTCTTAGAACCGACCAATTCAAAGAACCTGTCATTCGAAAGGTTTTCGGTTTGAATAGTTGACCTCTTGCGCTCACTGATCAAACTCTCAGACTGGGATGAATTCTTCTCATGTAATAGTCTGACAGATGCCATCAACATATTCTATTTGATTGTTAACTCTTGTCTAGACTCCTGTGCACCAATTAAGATTTACAGGATTAGTAAACATCACGAATTATATATACCAGCTAAATATCGTAATAAACTAAGACGCCTAAAGAAACGTTATTTTAAATCTAACGACTTCACGGCAGTCACACAAATAACAATAATTTTTAACCAAATTAAAGAGAAACATAGGTTAAAAGCCATCAATGAAGAGCTATTAGCACTACGTACTAGCTCAAAAGTGCAAAACTTAATCCACATTTACAATAAACGTGCTAAATCAACTCAAAATGTTGATATACCATGCATCCTGCATAATAATAGTTTTATATATGACCCAAAAACTATAGCAGACCTTTTCAGTGGTAATTTTGCAAATAGCAAAGAATCCTTAAATGACTTTGTTTCTAGAGTTATATGCTTGACTGGTAACTCAATTAAATCTATCTCCTTCACATGTCTGAAAATTAGTAAGGTTACAAATAAGCTCAAGGTTTCGAAAGGTCACGGTGCAGACGGGATTTCATCATTTCTCTACAAATATGGTGGTCCAGATATCCAACTTCTTCTCCTTAAGCTGTTTACTCTCTCTATGGAATCAGGCTCTTATCCTGACCGTTGGAAAACCGCGTACATCATACCACGTTACAAATCCGGAGATAAGACTGACATGAACAACTATCGGCCAATAAATATTACTCCAGTTATCTCTAGGATTATGGAAAAAATTATTAGTGACGAACTACCCAACTATTTATTGACTGAACAATTTATTGATGATTCGCAACATGGATTTCTTAAAAATCGATCCTGTATGACATGTCATTTTGACTTCTTTAATTTAGTCTATTCGCTTCGTAGCCAAGGATATCTAGTATTAGTGCTATACCTGGACATTTCTAAGGCCTTCGACATGGTCAACCACCAACTTCTCATAGGTAAACTCGCATCTTATGGGGTCGAAAACCCGTTACTAGCCTGGTTTGATTCCTTCCTCAGCGATCGACATCAAATAGTTAAAATCAACTCTTCATTGTCGAACTCAGTCCCTGTTAGAAGTGGGGTAATTCAGGGTTGTGTCTTAGGTCCTTTGCTCTTTTTAGTTTTCATTAATGATATTTGTGAGTGTTTTAGTGTGGGTAAGTCCCTTTTGTTTGCAGACGATCTTAAGGTGGTGTACTCATTTTCTCCACATGAGCTGAGCAATATTCGAAATTGTATCAGCACGGAGCTTAACAAGGTAGCACAGTGGTGCTCGGAATGGCAACTGGAGCTCAATACAGCTAAATGTGGTTGGTTATGCTTCGGTGATACATCACTCAACCTCAATCTTACCATAAATGGGGAAATGTTATCTAGGTTACACACAGTAGTAGATCTAGGACTTAGGTACTCCGACGACTTGTCGTTTACTGAACAGATAATGAAACAAACGTCCAAGTCTCAACGCCTTATAGGTTTCATAACTCGAAACCTTCATAACAGCGAATCTCGTATTCTAATGTACAAAGTCTGTGTTCGACCACTCCTCGAATACTGCGCGTTTCTCCTTATTAGCACGCGCATAAAGGATAAATTAAGACTGGAATCAGTACAGAGACGATTTATATTTCGTACTCTTGGAACTGATAGTGTCTTGACATATAATTCGAGGTGTAGTAAACTAGGGCTTGACCCTTTATGGATGAGGAGACTCAAACTTAACCTTATCTTCTTTTTCAAAATACTTAACAAACTCTCCTTCACATCCAGTCAGGAGATTCAATATGCTAAAGCCCCACATTACGACATTCGTAACTCCTTGTCTTTAGCGAAACAAACATATTCTAGATCTTCTCTCTACATGAATTACTTTACCTGTGAGTTTTCTATGCTCTGGAATAATTTACCCCAAACTATCCGTATGTTAAACTCTCTCCCATTGTTTGTTCGCTCAATTAATGCTTTTTGCTCCTCTGAAAATGCATTAAATGCTCTAGCGCATGCAAGTGTATCTTACTCCACAAGTGAGATTATAGGAACTTTAAATGTTTAACCTCTTACTTGCTATCATTGTTTTGTTGTTCCGTGCTCTTTGCTTTAATCTTACTTTCTCTAGTTGTAGATAATTAATAATAACTTGCTCTGGCACTGGAAATAACCTTACAGAACAATGTTGATCAATCATCAGGCTATCCACTTAATAAAAAATGACAAGTTCCCTGGTGTTGCATTGGCTTGCCGTGACATATGCCATATTTAAGCTAATTATCAATTACTAAACCAGCAAACATAAAACTTTCTTATATTTCATGTTTGTTCTCTACATTAAATGTTGATTTTTATAACAATCTGATCATGCCTGTAAACTGGTGTGAATTCTGTAAATATTATTTTCAGAATATATTATTATTATTATTATTTGAGATATTCATCCGATATCTTTCCGTGTAACATTAGAAACCCATACCTAATTATCAAGTTCCAGCGTGAAGGCTATTAACACTAGCCTCAATAATTATCGGGTGCCTAACTAAGACTCGTGAACTGCAAACACGAGAAAATCAGGCTGGCTTCAGACCTGGTCGTGGCTGTATCGACCACATATTCACCATTCGTCAAGTTTTAGAGCACAGACACGCTTATCGGCGTCCGACAATGATAGTTTTTCTTGACTTGAAAGCAGCATTTGACTCTGTAGACCGAGAGGTTCTGTGGCAGTGTCTGTCATTGAAAGGTGTACCTGAGAAGTACATAAACCTTGTGAAGGCTCTTTACTCGAACACTACCAGTCGAGTGAGAGCTTATGGCGAACTGTCATATGATTTTACAACCTCAAGTGGTGTCCGTCAAGGTTGTCCACTATCCCCATTTTTGTTTAACTTCATTATAGACCTGTTGCTGCAAATAACACTCTCTTCGACTGAATCTACAGGAATTGATCTCCTACCAGGATATTCACTTATAGACTTAGAATACGCAGATGACATAGTCCTGTTTGGTGAAGACGCTGGCAAAATGCAGAGTCTTCTGTTGGAACTCAGTAATAATGCCAGGATGTTTGGGATGCGTTTCTCCCCATCCAAATGTAAATTGTTACTCCAGGACTGGCCTGCGTCAACACCTGAACTAAGGATAGGGAGTGAAGTAGTCGAACACGTCGACAACTTCACTTATCTTGGAAGTCTGATCAGCCCTAATGGGTTGGTGTCTGACGAAATCTCTGCACGGATTCAAAAAGCTCGTTTGGCTTTTGCCAACTTACGTCACCTATGGCGTAGACGAGATATCCGTCTATCAATTAAGGGACGAGTATACTGCGCATCAGTTCGTTCTGTTCTACTTTACGGCTGTGAAACATGGCCATTAAGAGTAGAAGATACTCGTAGGTTACTAGTATTTGACCACAGATGCCTTAGAAATATTGCTCGCATCTACTGGGATAACCGGGTAAGTAATAGTGAGGTTAGACGCAGGGTATTAGGGAACGATGGTAAATCAGTTGATGAGGTGATGAATCTTCATCGACTGAGATGGTTGGGCCATGTGTTACGTATGCCTGAACACCGATTACCACGACGCGCTATGATGACTAGTATTGGGGACGGTTGGAAGAGAGTTAGGGGCGGCCAAACCAAAACATGGCATCAGTGCTTGAAGTCACTAACTTCTAGTCTGAGCCATGTTGGTAGATGCAGACTACCTGGTTGGGGTCCGCGTGACTATCGTAATCAATGGTTGGAGACTCTGTGTGACATGGCTCAGAATCGATCACAATGGCGTAGGTGTATACACTCTTTATCTTCCCTTAAACCTTGAGACTAAAATTGCTTCATATCTCTCTTCCTTCCTGTACTATATCCTTATATACAACCTATAATTTATATACTACTACCAACACTAAATTAACTACTATTAATCCGGTGTTGATCTTGTTGTGCTAACGAGGTATGGCAACTTGGACCGATGCATATATGTGCCTGGTCCTACGTTGTAGCTGACTGACTGACTGACCGTCAAATTTACGAGTTTCGTAGATGCACACACAAACGATAACTGCTTTGTAGATAGGTTTTCCACACTTTGCTTAAGCATACTTGATTCAGGTGTGTTGTTGCTTTTCTCTCAGCTCCCATAAATACACAGGAGGAGAGTGTTGCTCAATCACATCGTATGTAATTCTGTTCGATTTCCCATTATATTGTGTCATTTATGTATCCTTTATATGAATACAGAATAACGTTATAATTTCAGAAGTAGTAGTATTCCTTACTATAAGATTGTTTCGATAATGTAATAAGAAGACGAAGATTATCATCAGAACTATGTGATAGTGCAATATTAGTGCAATACATTTCGAACAATCTGATCACACATAATATACTAAGAACATTTATATATATAAAAAGTAGAAGGTCAACTAGACTGGAAATAAGTGGTGGTGGTGGTGGTGGTAGGGGTAAAAGTAGACAAGGATAGTAATGATAAAAATAATGTGAAAACAATTTGACACCTAGTCACTCTGGATAATAAGCATATATTACCAGGATAGGTTTAAGGAGAGAACAAACTGGTAAATGCAGTGGGATGTGACACAATCGTTTTCATGTCGTCTAGGTTTTGAATGAAGCATGGAGCTCGTTCTTTCTTTGATTATGACCTTCACTGAACAATACGTTTTGTTGATGAAAGACAGAATTAAGCCTTTGTTTCAATGAAAGACTATTTGAATCACCTCTAAATGGTAAGGTGATGTAGACAGGCTTTTTCTCTACCAAGGCTACAGTAGGTCACACTGTGTCCTGAAATTTCCATCTATTGATAAATTTACGAGGACAACCATTCCCGATTAATGTCTTGGTGTAAAGCTAAACTGGTGGATATAGCACACCAATTTCATAATGTTGGACCAAAGCAGAGAAGCATGTTAACTTCTCAACATTTTAAATCACTAAAAGAACTACGAACAAACACTGATATTGTCTTGTTGAAGCCTGATAAAGGATCAGGCGTGGTTATCATGAACAAATGTGAATATAATGTTATAATATAATGTTATCCATCCTCAGTGATGAAAGTAAATTCATGCTTGATGTTCAATTGGGAGGTATTAACAAACTCATAGGGAAGAGTAAATTCAAACCTGGAAAAATGGTTACACATGAATATTATTGATAAAGAGGAATTTAATTTGTTAAAACCTATGGGTTCTGAGTATCCTCATTTATATCCGAACTATCCAAAATTGATCAATTAAATACTCCTTTACATCCAATTTTATCAATGTGCCGATCACCCACACATAACCTAGCCAAATGGCTAACAAAATTATTCCATCCTATTCGAAGACGTTTATGTAAGTATTCTGTAAAGGATTCTTTTCAATTGGTCGATCATTTCGGTGACATTAATATCAAAGGAAAAACTATGTGCTCATTTCACGTGAATTCCTTATTCACGTCAAATGTACCTTTAATAAAGACTATTGACATTTTATGTGACTATATATTTTCAAACAACCTTAAATTACCTATCACCTTAAAAATTCTTAAAGATTTATTACTTTTATGTACTGATAAAGTTCAATTGAGTTGAGTTTTGAAGGCGAATACTTTGGTCAGATTGATGGGGTTGCTATGGTTAGTCCGTTAGGACCATTACTAGCAGATGTGTTTATGGCACATGTGGAAAATTTGTCTGAAGACTTAATTGGAAACATGTCACTTTACAAGAGATATGTGGATGATATCTTAGTGATCGGTGAAAGAAAGGAAAATATAAACTGCCTATTGATTGTGTCACATCCCACTGCGTTTACCAATTTAAATGTGTGTGTGGTCACACATACATAGGGAGGAGTAATGGTGATCTGAAAATTAGTGTGGGTGAACATGTACCATAATGGTTGAAAAAACAAATAGAGTCGAATGACCCAAAAAGAGTAGAGGATAAACATCCATCATCCTCTATTGCCAAACATATAATCGAAACAGGTCATAAGATTGATCTTAACTCGGCTTTTGTTGTGTTGTTTAAAAGTGTAAAAGAGGGGCGTATACTGAGGTTTATTGAAGGCTTAGCCATACGAAAATTCAAACAATTGATTGGTCACATAGCAGTGCCCACTGTTATCTTTGTCCTAGTCCATAACACTGATCGAATTCGCGTGATCGATTTATCAACTGAGTCGTTTGCATAAATAACTATGTCTACATATCACAGTGAAATAAATACTTTGCAAACGAAATACTACCGCATTACAATCGACACGGGATGATTCGATCAGTGGAAGGTAACCTGAGGATCTCGAAACTAACTTCCCCAAATGTCCAGTGCTATAAAAATGATAATACTACTACTACTAATACTACTACTACTAATAATAATAATAATAATTCGAATGAAATTGAAGAATCAATGGAGAGTATCTATAGTAAACTGAGTCAAAATAATGAAAGACAGATGTACGAATGTATAGTTAGTTTGTGCATGATTTATTTGTGAATGTGAACGATTTGTATGAAGGACTACAATTTGAGAGATTTGTGTATGACATCTACACACACTACTTACGAGTAACTAGAAGTGAGTTGCACAATTCTCTTAGTGTATTTCACTGATTGATCTCTAACTAATCAGTTATTGATTGCTTAATGTATTCCCTACTGGTTCAACCATATGGATTGGTCAGTTTTCCATTTGTCTGAACTGACACTTTGCAGTTCGTGCTGTGTTGAACACCATGAATGTGAGTTTTATTCAGGTGAACGATTGTTTTTTGCAGAACAATATATCTAAGGAGAAGCCATGACAGTTTGTGTCTGTTACCCACTCCTGATGCTCAACTTCGGTGGTCTTGACAAGGTATTCAACAGAGCTTCCTAACTTGAGAATGCTATCATTATTGTTATTGTTATTACTACTGTTATTAACACACAGAAAAGCATTGGTTTTCTCATATACAATTAAATCACATTTGAACTCACTTGATGTTGGAAATTTGTGGGATCCCTAGCAGACACTGGAACACCACTACTATATTATACATGTAATCCACCTACAAATTAAACCACAATAATAAATAAACCACAATAGTCTGCATGAATTCTTCTCCAGTACTCAGACGATACTTGTCATGGAGTACACTTCGAAGTACGACTCTCCGACTTATGACATCTTCCACAATTGTTTTCTCTACCATATATATCTGGATTTATTTCCGACCACGAACACGTGAGCCTTGTTAGCAATTTCATATTCTCAACCAACAAATGTCCACTATGAAGATCTTGAAGGACAGATTTACGTAATGGATGAAGAATAACAACGCCATCACTTGACTACAAAATACCATCGGGAGTAGTGGATAACTCATCTCGTTTCCGGAAATAGACTTGACTAGAAATCAAGCTCATTCACTGCACCATAGTTACTACATACTATTTTAATTTCTCGGAATGAAAGTATATGTTTGTGAATTAATTTTGCTTGTAAGTTGAGAATATTCACATTAGCAATCAACCGACCATGAAGTCAGAACTAGGTGAGCACAAATGAACGTATTATATTCGCAATTCGTGATCAGAGCGCAATCACGTACGAAGGAATCATCAATTAGTACAATTACCACAGCTACACAACCGAGCAACTCGTACACTTCACTGAACTTACACAGTGGTCAGACTTTAACTAGTACGCTCTAAGCTGCCCACATTCACTATCTACCGATTAACACAATGAAAACACAAATGTGCATTATTTTAAGATTATATTATACAATGTAAAATCAAATTTGTACACAATCAAAATCACATTCTTCTTCATTGTTCCATTCTAGTATTCTCCTTCTTTGAATACCATCATCCTATACCAATCAAAGGAGAATTGATAGAAAATAAAAATAAGAATTATTATCAAATCGCATTGAAACGATTAGTTAGATTAAACAAATTATTATCATAAATAATACAATTATTATTATTAACATCATCATTCACAACATCAACATCATCCACATTATCAGGATTATATTTATCAGTCCCATACACATCATCATCATCATCGTCATCCGCCTCATCATTTTCATTATCGTCACCGTTACACTGCTCATGATATCCGTAATCTACTTTATCCTCTCCATCATCTTCATCATCATCCGCTTCATTTTCATCATCATTATTATCATCACTATCTTCACACAACAATTGTCACATCCACAATCTTCATCATTCGCTTCATTATTATTATTATTATTATTATTATTATTATTATTATCATAATAATCAACATCATCGTCACAAACCTCATCGTATCCGAAATCTTCATCATCCACTTCATCATCTTCACCATTATCATCATCAACATCCTTACATAACTCATCATATCCCTTATATTCATCATCAGCTACATCATCATCATCGTCATCGACACAAAATGCATCATGTCCAAAATCTTTATCATCCCTTTCTTCAACTTCATCCTCCTCATCATCATCAACATCCTTGTCATCACAAACCTTATCATATCCATAGTCCTCATCATAAGCTTCATCATCATCAACATCCTCACATAACTCATCATGTCCATAATCATCATCATCCGCTTCCCCTTCTGCAACATCATTATCATTATTGTCACATAACTCATCATATCCCTTATCTTCATCATCAGCTACATCATCGTCATCGTCACAAAACACATCATGTCCAAAATCTTTATCATCCCTTTCTTCAACTTCATCCACATCATCCTTATCATCATCATCATCATCATCATCATCATCATCATCATCAGCATCAGCAGCAGCAGCAGCAGCAGCAGCAGCATTAGCAGCAGCAGGATCATCAACAGCAGCATTAGCAACAGCAGGATCATCAACAGCAGCATTAGCAGCAGCAGGATCATCATCATCATAAGCAGCGGCAGCATCATCATCAGCAGCAGCAGCATTAGCATTTAGCATCAGCAGCAGCAACAGCAACAGCAGCATAGAACATATTCATCATTATATTTGTAATAATTTCGTCAATCAGTGTCCTAAACAGTGTCAGCATAACCAAAAGAGTAATAATGATTATGATGAACAGCATTATTGTAATATTTTCAATGAAATTCGCAGAAGACAAATAACAGCCGTCTCCTGCGTATCCAACACTCAACTGATTTTTCTGATTGTTGCATGCTTATTAATACATTTAATTTACATTTGAATTTACACGATCGATACAATTGAATTGAATGCTAATCAATTAGCTGTAGATTAATTGATTGACCTTTGATTTAGTCTGTAAATATGATGATAAAAATAATGCGACAAACAATCGTCAGACGTGTAATTCGAGTTAATTTGTATGCGACTCCCCTTGGTGTTTCTGTGCTTTATTCCAAATCTCCACTATTCATATATTGGCAAACAATGTGACTGGTAGCACTGGTAGCACACGCAGCTATCAAATTTTTAAGTAAAGCATCACATTCTTCTTTGGAAGCTAATAATGACGTTTACACTTTCAGCCTTCCCGAAAATTCCAAATCTAGTATTGACTATTCTGTTTCATTTATGTAAATTTTATAGGGAATGTTTAAACTGAAATCACCGGTAGAATACTTCCTGCTGTAATATACTACTTTTAGATCATATGATTAGGGTTGTGGAATTAGTGCAGCTCCTGTTGACACCGCTTTATCTCCAACATCAATACTGCTTCGACTTTTGTTGTAGGCAGCAAAAATCAACCTGAACATCATCACAGGGGAAGATATTTTCGAATATTCTGTTTTCTGGAGATTCTTGATAGATCTCACTGACTATTTCTATCAGTTATTGTGAACACTCTGTGTAAGCTTATATCCCTCATATTGACGATAGTCTATAGAAACTCATTCTTCATCCTTCATTATTATGAAGAGAATTGTAATCTATGTCAGCCTTCAGCGTCTTCATCTGAGATGTAATATTTTCAATAAGAAAATTTTCCAAACATTCTGAGATACTGTGTGATTCCTCATTGAATAGTACACCTGACCTAGATCACTTTCACCTAGTACTTCCAATTGAAACGATATGCAATATAGTAAAATATGTCAAATAGACGATCTCGTACTCCGATGATAAAACATAATCTATATTCCATTGGATAGGTTGCTTTTTATGAAACCACTTTTGGTTACGCCTCTGTTTATTTTGTAATTAGTTTTCTTACTATTTGCACTTTTCATCAATTCAATACAATTTGTACAATACTACAATTTGAGAGATTTGTGTATGACATCTACACACACTACTTACGAGTAACTAGAAGTGAGTTGCACAATTCTCTTAGTGTATTTCACTGATTGATCTCTAACTAATCAGTTATTGATTGCTTAATGTATTCCCTACTGGTTCAACCATATGGATTGGTCAGTTTTCCATTTGTCTGAACTGACACTTTGCAGTTGAACTTTGTGTTGAACACCATGAATGTGAGTTTTATTCAGGTGAACGATTGTTTTTTGCAGAACAATATATCTAAGGAGAAGCCATGACAGTTTGTGTCTGTTACCCACTCCTGATGCTCAACTTCGGTGGTCTTGACAAGGTATTCAACAGAGCTTCCTAACTTGAGAATGCTATCATTATTGTTATTGTTATTACTACTGTTATTAACACACAGAAAAGCATTGGTTTTCCCATATACAATTAAATCACATTTGAACTCACTTGATGTTGGAAATTTGTGGGATCCCTAGCAGACACTGGAACACCACTACTATATTATACATGTAATCCACCTACAAATTAAACCACAATAATAAATAAACCACAATAGTCTGCATGAATTCTTCTCCAGTACTCAGACGATACTTGTCATGGAGTACACTTCGAAGTACGACTCTCCGACTTATGACATCTTCCACAATTGTTTTCTCTACCACATATATCTGGATTTGTTTCCGACCACGAACACGTGAGCCTTGTTAGCAATTTCATATTCTCAACCAACAAATGTCCACTATGAAGATCTTGAAGGACAGATTTACGTAATGGATGAAGAATAACAACGCAATCACTTGACTACAAAATACCATCGGGAGTAGTGGATAACTCATCTCGTTTCCGGAAATAGACTTGACTGGAAATCAAGCTCATTCACTGCACCATAGTTACTACATACTATTTTAATTTCTCGGAATGAAAGTATATGTTTGTGAATTAATTTTGCTTGTAAGTTGAGAATATTCACATTAGCAATCAACCGACCATGAAGTCAGAACTAGGTGAGCACAAATGAACGTATTATATTCGCAATTCGTGATCAGAGCGCAATCACATACGAAGGAATCATCAATTAGTACAATTACCACAGCTACACAACCGAGCAACTCGTACACTTCACTGAACTTACACAGTGGTCAGACTTTAACTAGTACGCTCTAAGCTGCCCACATTCACTATCTACCGATTAACACAATGAAAACACAAATGTGCATTATTTTAAGATTATATTATACAATGTAAAATCAAATTTGTACACAATCAAAATCACATTCTTCTTCATTGTTCCATTCTAGTATTCTCCTTCTTTGAATACCATCATCCTATACCAATCAAAGGAGAATTGATAGAAAATAAAAATAAGAATTATTATCAAATCGCATTGAAACGATTAGTTAGATTAAACAAATTATTATCATAAATAATACAATTATTATTATTAACATCATCATTCACAACATCAACATCATCCACATTATCATGATAATATTCATCAGTCTCATATACTTTATCATAATCATCATTATCATCCTAAATCGTCATTATTATGGCAAATTGATGAGTGACCATGATTTCGATTACTTCCAGTTCAAGCTGAAGTCAACGCGTTTTTGATGAAAAACACATTTGCGGACCACTGAATTTTAGGTTAGTGTTAATTCTATCAAAGCGTCCAAATGACCCGATTGAGATACGCGCAAAATCGAAGTTCCAAAACAACGATTTGTCTACAAAAGCGACTCTATTATTATATAAACACAAAGTTTAATTACAAACCTCAACTTGTGAGGTGTCTAGGCGTTTAACGCGTCGTTCAAGAATGGAATAGTAAAGGCTTCCATAGTACAAAGACAGCCGATGGCTGTGTCGAAATCGGACAACAGTTTATGAACAATCGAAACTCGAACCAAGAGCAAACAATATGGAAACTGTTGTGTTTAAACAAATCCGCAACTGTGGATAACCGTTACAGTAATTAAAGTACAGTAATTACAATGACAAATACAATGATAAGTACAATAAACATTATAAGTATATGGGAACGTTTCCGAATGTTACAGTACAACTTGCGTTACAATGTAAATGTGGAAATTGTTAAGTATACAACTTCTTACTGAATATGAATAAGTAGTATAAAACAATAAACAAAGAAGTGGAAGGAAGCAGAAGAACACCTGATAAATGTTTGACATTTAGTAAAAAACTGCTAAATCTTAAGATCTCGATCGATGATATACCTAATATCTGTATATGAATTGTCACAGACACTTATGCACTCATTCATAACTAAATAGTCGATGTAATAGTCTTCAATGTAAAGAATTCGACAAGATTAGAGAGGCTCATAATAACTCGTAGATAAATAGTAGTGCACATAAGTGATATTGTGATCATTGTAGTCAACTATGAGTTCCGTGTGAATGCTAAATTTGATAGAGTGATCTGTCGAAACATTTTATCAATACCTAGTTAAACACTTCCATATTTCGTTAGTAAATGATGATTGACAAACTATGGTTAAAAAGGTGTCATCAAGACTGATTAGGTTTTCTACTATGATCTTTTTGTTGATATGTGTAGAATAGGGTCAATGGTTTCCTTCAAAGCTTTGTCTTAAGAATGATCTAAACCACAGTTATCTTCACCGACATCACACTCGTTCCGCATTCTTTGAATCAAGATTTGGTGGTTGCATACATCAATTGTTTTCGTGAGATAAGATTCCTGCTTTGTACATTGAATTCCAGCTTTTCATAGCTTACATACTTTTGAGTCAACACTGAACCATTTACAACTGCAGTTTGTCTTGGTCTTTCAGACAATTATTAAAGTTTTTTATGAAGAATCGTAAGTTAGTTTTGCAGCAAAAATAGATTCACTCCAATCCATTTCAAATGCTATCAAACATGTGAAAAAGGTCATGTTGACAGAATGTGAATTGTAGTTTAATACGAGTTATGGACGGAACTTCACAGTAATAGATCACTCTTTCGGAATGTTTCTGATATTACAAATATGTGTTTATGTATGTATATGTCGAAGGGACAAACAAAATTGATCAGTTCTCTCATTTTTCAGGTCATGTGTGACCACAGATAATAGGCAGCTTGTCTGACAAACATTGTCTTATCAACTGAATTGAACCCATGCATGAAAATAATTTCATTTGCGGTTGCGAAAAATTCATTGATTCTTTTAACGCCACAAAGCGCTTAAACCATAGTTCAGAACGTTCCGATATCTAATACAAACCACTCTTTAATTGAAGTTTAAACAAACAGTTTTCATGTGTACTCATAGATGGCCTTGCATCAGATATGCATAAACACTGTAATTATCACTCATCTAGTATCAAATGAGTTCAGTTATCGTTATCTTGAAGATATGTCTGTATCCTCACTACATAAAGCTAAGGAACTATTGCGGTACGTTTGGAGTTTGCGTTACGATCACACGGTATTTATTACAAAGTCCTTATATATCGTTAAACCACAGTTTAAAAATCAATAATAACATTCAGTTAACCCTTGAAGAAAAGTGGTTTGACTGACACAAAAACGAGCTTGAAAAAGTCCTATTTCTTCAGATATTAACAACTCTGGTCTTACCTATACCCCATGCTCTGCAACTCCTGTTGCACCAGATAATAGTGGGAGTGGACTTATTCCACACATGTTGCTGGATGACTGCATGTCTAACTTAATAATGAGTTCTAACTCACGAACAGATGGTATCGATCTTATTAAGAGCGAATTAGCCTCTGTCTTTAAGCAATTAAGTGGAGTCACTTGCGGGCTCTTTATTAAAGCATGATGATCTTAAATTTGAACTAAAGACACTGTCACCCCTTCGACTACTGTTGTCCAAGGATATAGTTACTTCTGAATTCGAAGACAGGATCAAAGTAGAATCCGTTATTGACTTGATAGCTAGTGAAGTCACCAAGCGAATAATCTCTCGAAATAATGTGGTTATATATAATATACCTGACAAAGTTGCCATTAAAACTGTAAGAAACTCGATACTAAAGGCAGTTAATCTCCAGGACAATCCATGCCAATGTATCCGACTTAACAAAAAGCATCAAAAATACTCGTGCCCTATCGTGTTTAGATTTGATTCCCATTTATTAGCGGAACGTTTGAAAGAATCTGAACAGCTAGTCTGTGCGCATACGAAGTTTAAAAACGCTCGTATAGTCTCAGACAAAACCACCAATCAAAGACTAACACAAAAGCGTACCATGAACGAAAATAACATTGTTGAGGTCACAACAAATGTGATCGCGCCAGAAGCTGAGCCCACTGGTACAGCTAATCTATCTCATCTTAGTCAGTGTACTGATATACCAATGCAGTGTGCTAGTTTGCCTCCCATACTCATAGTGGCCCTAGATAACCAGGACATATCTGATGTAGACTCTAATGTCATTCTTTCCAGTGTAATATCGGAAGCCAAGGATCGAACACCTGATTCTATTGTGAAGGCTCATAAAAACACTGCTAAACCTAAAAAGAATATACCAATTAAGAAGAAAGTAAATAAAAAACCTTCTGGTTCTAGACCGAATACCAAAAATATTTCAACGGCCTTACCAAACAAAAGTTTAATTTCTGAAACCATGCTTAACCCTACTCACCGTAAGGGAGGTTATAAGGACACATTTCGTTCAAACGTTACACGAGACGGCCACTACAATCATCATGTAAGCAGGCCTACTATTAGACAGACGGGAATGAACCAACGTGCCGCATGGTTTCCCCCAAATGTTATAAATAATAAACCTGCAAGATGTAACTCTTATCATCACTCTTGCAGTGGGGAAGATGGTATACTAGGTTATGCACCATCAACGCAACCCCAACATACAGGCACCTGTCTTAATTGTCCACCAAAACAAGTACAACCTTACCAAAATAAGGATTTTTTTCGGCCTCCAGAGATCCCTTGTTCCACTAGCACTACAATTCGCTCATGCTATAGCCCATGCGATCCGGAAAACACATTAAACCATAGTCCAGGCATAGCTAGAACTCATACCCTCGATAAAGATGCTCTCGGTTTTTTTTACACTACACTCTCCCTTTTTAAACTTATTACTTATTAACGCACGTTCACTTCTGAACAAAATTTCAGCCTTGAGAACCTTAGCCTTTCAAGCCAAGCCTTCTTTTATACTTATCACTGAAACGTGTTGTTATCCAGCAGTGGCCGATTCCGAATTAAATATCCAAAACTATCGACTCTATCGCTGTGACAGAGAAACTAAGCGAGGAGGCGGTTGTCTTATATTTGCTTAGGATACCTTGACAACTAACAAAGTTGAAGATAGTATCTTGAATAGTTTACCAGAATCGATCTGGATATCAATCAACACCCTAAACCATAGTCTACTCCTAGGTTGTATATATAGAGCTCCTGATAGTACTGATAATTTGAATGATCGTATAATCAATGCATTTATACACGCATCTACTCTAAACTTCAGCGCTAAGATTATCACTGGTGATTTCAATTATCCTGAGATTAACTGGAGTACCGGTAGCTGTCAGTCTAGCAATGATGAATTTTTATCAATCCTTAATCTGTACTGCTGGTCACAGTGGGTTCGTACCCCAACAAGGGGTGATAATACACTTGATCTAATATTTGGTAGAGATACCATTCCCCTATCTGTACAAGTATACAACGAGTTTGAAAGCAGTGATCATAGGATGGTAGCTTGTGCTCTCCCCATCTATCCCTCCTACAACCGACCAATTCAAAGAACCTGCAATTATAGAGACTATAAGCATGCAGACTGGGACCTCTTGCGCTCACTGATCAAACTCTCAGACTGGGATGAATTCTTCTCATGTAATAGTCTGACAGATGCCATCAACATATTCTATTTGATTGTTAACTCTTGTCTAGACTCCTGTGCACCAATTAAGATTTACAGGATTAGTAAACATCACGAATTATATATACCAGCTAAATATCGTAATAAACTAAGACGCCTAAAGAAACGTTATTTTAAATCTAACGACTTCACGTCAGTCACACAAATAACAATAATTTTTAACCAAATTAAAGAGAAACATAGGTTAAAAGCCATCAATGAAGAGCTATTAGCACTACGTACTAGCTCAAAAGTGCAAAACCTAATCCACATTTACAATAAACGTGCTAAATCAACTCAAAATGTTGATATACCATGCATCCTGCATAATAATAGTTTTATATATGACCCAAAAACTATAGCAGACCTTTTCAGTGGTAATTTTGCAAATAGCAAAGAATCCTTAAATGACTTTGTTTCTAGAGTTATATGCTTGACTGGTAACTCAATTAAATCTATCTCCTTCACATGTCTGAAAATTAGTAAGGTTACAAATAAGCTCAAGGTTTCGAAAGGTCACGGTGCAGACGGTATTTCATCATTTCTCTACAAATATGGTGGTCCAGATATCCAACTTCTTCTCCTTAAGCTGTTTACTCTCTCTATGGAATCAGGCTCTTATCCTGACCGTTGGAAAACCGCGTACATCATACCACGTTACAAATCCGGAGATAAGACTGACATGAACAACTATCGGCCAATAAATATTACTCCAGTTATCTCTAGGATTATGGAAAAAATTATTAGTGACGAACTACCCAACTATTTATTGACTGAACAATTTATTGATGATTCGCAACATGGATTTCTTAAAAATCGATCCTGTATGACATGTCATTTTGACTTCTTTAATTTAGTCTATTCGCTTCGTAGCCAAGGATATCTAGTATTAGTGCTATACCTGGACATTTCTAAGGCCTTCGACATGGTCAACCACCAACTTCTCATAGGTAAACTCGCATCTTATGGGGTCGAAAACCCGTTACTAGCCTGGTTTGATTCCTTCCTCAGCGATCGACATCAAATAGTTAAAATCAACTCTTCATTGTCGAACTCAGTCCCTGTTAGAAGTGGGGTAATTCAGGGTTGTGTCTTAGGTCCTTTGCTCTTTTTAGTTTTCATTAATGATATTTGTGAGTGTTTTAGTGTGGGTAAGTCCCTTTTGTTTGCAGACGATCTTAAGGTGGTGTACTCATTTTCTCCACATGAGCTGAGCAATATTCGAAATTGTATCAGCACGGAGCTTAACAAGGTAGCACAGTGGTGCTCGGAATGGCAACTGGAGCTCAATACAGCTAAATGTGGTTGGTTATGCTTCGGTGATACATCACTCAACCTCAATCTTACCATAAATGGGGAAATGTTATCTAGGTTACACACAGTAGTAGATCTAGGACTTAGGTACTCCGACGACTTGTCGTTTACTGAACAGATAATGAAACAAACGTCCAAGCCTCAACGCCTTATAGGTTTCATAACTCGAAACCTTCATAACAGCGAATCTCGTATTCTAATGTACAAAGTCTGTGTTCGACCACTCCTCGAATACTGCGCGTTTCTCCTTATTAGCACGCGCATAAAGGATAAATTAAGACTGGAATCAGTACAGAGACGATTTATATTTCGTACTCTTGGAACTGATAGTGTCTTGACATATAATTCGAGGTGTAGTAAACTAGGGCTTGACCCTTTATGGATGAGGAGACTCAAACTTAACTTTATCTTCTTTTTCAAAATACTTAACAAACTCTCCTTCACATCCAGTCAGGAGATTCAATATGCTAAAGCCCCACATTACGACATTCGTAACTCCTTGTCTTTAGCGAAACAAACATATTCTAGATCTTCTCTCTACATGAATTACTTTACCTGTGAGTTTTCTATGCTCTGGAATAATTTACCCCAAACTATCCGTATGTTAAACTCTCTCCCATTGTTTGTTCGCTCAATTAATGCTTTTTGCTCCTCTGAAAATGCATTAAATGCTCTAGCGCATGCAAGTGTATCTTACTCCACAAGTGAGATTATAGGAACTTTAAATGTTTAACCTCTTACTTGCTATCATTGTTTTGTTGTTCCGTGCTCTTTGCTTTAATCTTACTTTCTCTAGTTGTAGATAATTAATAATAACTTGCTCTGGCACTGGAAATAACCTTACAGAACAATGTTGATCAATCATCAGGCTATCCACTTAATAAAAAATGACAAGTTCCCTGGTGTTGCATTGGCTTGCCGTGACATATGCCATATTTAAGCTAATTATCAATTACTAAACCAGCAAACATAAAACTTTCTTATATTTCATGTTTGTTCTCTACATTAAATGTTGATTTTTATAACAATCTGATCATGCCTGTAAACTGGTGTGAATTCTGTAAATATTATTTTCAGAATATATTATTATTATTATTATTTGAGATATTCATCCGATATCTTTCCGTGTAACAATCCGATATCTTTCCGTGTAACATTAGAAACCCATACCTAATCATACCTAATTATCAAGTTCCAGCGTGAAGGCTATTAACAATACAATTAAGAATACGATGTCGGTACCTTGTTATAAGAAAGTATATTGGACAGACCACAGAGTTTTGCCAATTAATCTATCTGATAAAAATAAAGATTCACGTGGCTTTCGTATTAAAGATTCTGACCTTGAAATTGGTTGAGAGTTGTTTTGAGTTCCATATGTTCTTCAATTGTAGAAATGCTGCCCTTGCTTTGCCAATCCTCGCCTTTACATCTGCATCCGATCCTCCTTGTTTATCAACGATGCTCCCCAGGTACTTGAATGTTTCCACCTCTTCCAGAGTTTCGCCATCAAGTGTGATTGGGTTGGTGTTCTCCGTGTTGCATTTGAGAATCTTGCTTTTTCCTTTGTGAATGTGGAGGCCTATGGATGCGGAGGCTGCTGCTACATTTGCTGTCTTCATCTGCATTTGTTCGTGTGTATGAGAGAGGAGGGCTAGGTCATCTGCGAAGTCCAAATCATCTAATTGATTCTGAGCTGTCCATTGTATTCCGTATTTCCCGTCAGATGTCGAATTCTTCATAATCCAGTCAATCACCAGAAGGAAGAGGAATGGGGAGAGTAGACAGCCTTGTCTGACTCCGGTCCTTACTGGAAATGCATCTGTCAGCTGTCCTCCATGCACCACTTTGCACTGTAGTCCATCGTATGAGTTTTGGATAATGTTGACAATCTTTTCAGGAACTCCATAGTGTCGAAGAAGTTTCCATAATGTTCTCCTGTCCACGCTGTCCAGTTTTCCAGTGTTTCTTAAGCTTCAGTCTGATCTTGGCCACAACCAGCCAGTGGTGATCTGAAGCTATGTCAGCTCCTCTCCGGGTTCTCACATCTTCCATTGATCTTCGGAATTTTTCGTTGATACAGATGTGATCTATCTGGTTCTCTGTGGTGTGGTCCGGTGAGATCCATGTAGCTTTGTGTATACGTTTGTTTGGGAATGTTGTGCCGCCTATAACCAATTTGTTGAATGCACATAGGTTTGCATTCTCATAGTCAATAAAGTTGACGTATAGTGATGAGTTCCACTCAACTGATTGTTCAACGATGATCCGTAGACTCCAACTTTAGCATTTAGATCTCCCATCAGGATGGTGAGGTCCTTTCGTGAGCACTTCTCTATAATTGATTGAAGCCTTTCATAGAACTGATGTTTATCATCGTCGTTGCTATCATTGGTGGGTGCATAACATTGGATAACGTTCATTGTGATCCCTTGCTTCTTTGTTCTGAATGATGCTTTGATAATCCTGGGTCCATGAGATTCCCATCCAACAAGTGCATTTCGTGCTTCTTTGGACAGCATTAGAGCAACTCCCTGAGTGTGTGGAGCGTTTTCCCCTTCGTGACCGGAGTACAGCAGCATCTCTCCTGTACCTAGCCTTTGTTGTCCAGTTTGTGTCCAATGGGTTTCGCTGATTCCGAGTACTGCCAAGTTGTATCTCCTCAATTCCATTGCTATTTGGCTGGTCTTTCCTGTCTCCCACATTGTCCGGACGTTCCATGTACCTATAAAGAGTGTTGCTCTGGTTGTTAGAAGGTGCATCGGTCTCGTGACTTCCGAAGAATTTCGGCTTTCATCATGAGACGTCATAAATATTCATTCAACTCCCAAGGCAGAGTTTAAATGGTTTGAATTAATTTTTCTGATTAGCGTTTTTTAGCGAGTTAGCTTTTCTACGGGATGGGGTCGCTAACCTCATGCCCAACCCTCCTCCTTTACTCGGGCTTGGGACCGGCAGTAACTCTAGAAGAGCTACAGGCGCAGTTAAGTCAGAACTAGGTGAGCACAAATGAACGTATTATATTCGCAATTCGTGATCAGAGCGCAATCACGTACGAAGGAATCATCAATTAGTACAATTACCACAGCTACACAACCGAGCAACTCGTACACTTCACTGAACTTACACAGTGGTCAGACTTTAACTAGTACGCTCTAAGCTGCCCACATTCACTATCTACCGATTAACACAATGAAAACACAAATGTGCATTATTTTAAGATTATATTATACAATGTAAAATCAAATTTGTACACAATCAAAATCACATTCTTCTTCATTGTTCCATTCTAGTATTCTCCTTCTTTGAATACCATCATCCTATACCAATCAAAGGAGAATTGATAGAAAATAAAAATAAGAATTATTATCAAATCGCATTGAAACGATTAGTTAGATTAAACAAATTATTATCATAAATAATACAATTATTATTATTAACATCATCATTCACAACATCAACATCATCCACATTATCAGGATTATATTTATCAGTCCCATACACATCATCATCATCATCGTCATCCGCCTCATCATTTTCATTATCGTCACCGTTACACTGCTCATGATATCCGTAATCTACTTTATCCTCTCCATCATCTTCATCATCATCCGCTTCATTTTCATCATCATTATCATCATCACTATCTTCACACAAAATTTGTCACATCCACAATCTTCATCATTCGCTTCATTATTATTATTATTATTATTATTATTATCATAATAATCAACATCATCGTCACAAACCTCATCGTATCCGACTTCATCATCTTCACCATTATCATCATCAATATCCTTACATAACTCATCATATCCCTTATATTCATCATCAGCTTCATCATCAGCTACATCATCATCATCGTCATCGACACAAAATGCATCATGTCCAAAATCTTTATCATCCCTTTCTTCAACTTCATCCTCCTCATCATCATCAACATCCTTGTCATCACAAACCTTATCATATCCATAGTCCTCATCATAAGCTTCATCATCATCAACATCCTCACATAACTCATCATGTCCATAATCATCATCATCCGCTTCCCCTTCTGCAACATCATTATCATTATTGTCACATAACTCATCATATCCCTTATCTTCATCATCAGCTACATCATCGTCATCGTCACAAAACATATCATGTCCAAAATCTTTATCATCCCTTTCTTCAACTTCATCCACATCATCCTTATCATCCTCGTCACAAAACACATCATGTCCAAAATCTTTATCATCTCTTTCTTCAACTTCATCCACATCATCATCATCATCATCATCAGCAGCAGCAGCAGCAGGATCATCAACAGCAGCATTAGCAACAGCAGGATCATCAACAGCAGCATTAGCAGCAGCAGGATCATCATCATCATAAGCAGCGGCAGCATCATCATCATCAGCAGCAGCAGCATCAGCATTGCATTAGCATCAGCAGCAGCAACAGCAACAGCAGCATAGAACATATTCATCATTATATTTGTAATAATTTCGTCAATCAGTGTCCTAAACAGTGTCAGCATAACCAAAAGAGTAATAATGATTATGATGAACAGCATTATTGTAATATTTTCAATGAAATTCGCAGAAGACAAATAACAGCCGTCTCCTGCGTATCCAACACTCAACTGATTTTTCTGATTGTTGCATGCTTATTAATACATTTAATTTACATTTGAATTTACACGATCGATACAATTGAACTGAATGCTAATCAATTAGCTGTAGATTAATTGATTGACCTTTGATTTAGTCTGTAAATATGATGATAAAAATAATGCGACAAACAATCGTCAGACGTGTAATTCGAGTTAATTTGTATGCGACTCCCCTTGGTGTTTCTGTGCTTTATTCCAAATCTCCACTATTCATATATTGGCAAACAATGTGACTGGTAGCACTGGTAGCACACGCAGCTATCAAATTTTTAAGTAAAGCATCACATTCTTCTTTGGAAGCTAATAATGACGTTTACACTTTCAGCCTTCCCGAAAATTCCAAATCTAGTATTGACTATTCTGTTTCATTTATGTAAATTTTATAGGGAATGTTTAAACTGAAATCACCGGTAGAATACTTCCTGCTGTAATATACTACTTTTAGATCATATGATTAGGGTTGTGGAATTAGTGCAGCTCCTGTTGACACCTCTTTATCTCCAACATCAATAATGCTTCGACTTTTGTTGTAGGCAGCAAAAATCAACCTGAACATCATCACAGGGGAAGATATTTTCGAATATTCTGTTTTCTGGAGATTCTTGATAGATCTCACTGACTATTTCTATCAGTTATTGTGAACACTCTGTGTAAGCTTATATCCCTCACATTGACGATAGTCTATAGAAACTCATTCTTCATCCTTCATTATTATGAAGAGAATTGTAATCTATGTCAGCCTTCAGCGTCTTCATCTGAGATGTAATATTTTCAATAAGAAAATTTTCCAAACATTCTGAGATACTGTGTGATTCCTCATTGAATAGTACACCTGACCTAGATCACTTTCACCTAGTACTTCCAATTGAAACGATATGCAATATAGTAAAATATGTCAAATAGACGATCTCGTACTCCGATGATAAAACATAATCTATATTCCATTGGATAGGTTGCTTTTTATGAAACCACTTTTGGTTACGCCTCTGTTTATTTTGTAATTAGTTTTCTTACTATTTGCACTTTTCATCAATTCAATACAATTTGTACAATACCATTTTTGCCTGTAAAATTGTCGTTTAAAAAGCATAATCTTTCACCATTTGTTCCTGTTCGTCAACATACATAGCATGCATGACCCATTAATTATCTCACACAAATTTCCTGCTGCACACGTGAACTGTTGTAGTTTCTGAACAGACCAATCTATTCATTCTTCTCAAATCACATATTTTGACCTTGTCACTTATTGGCTTATTAACTCTGACTGTTTTTAAATAATCGTATGTGTGTGTGTGTGCGTGTGCTGATCGCTTATCCTATTCATTATATATTGTTACTTATTTTAGGTGTGACAAAAATTGAGGAACGCTTGATTAGGTTGAGTTGGCACACTTGACTTCTCCGATCAGTTTGGTTTCGTTCTATTCTCTTGACCTCCTTCACTGTGATTATCTGATGCTGTCTTCCAATCATCAGTAATAAGGATAGGAGGTGTATTGACATTTAGCCATTAATCATTGCAGCTTGTAACACTGTGGTAGTTAAATCTCGTTCCAGCATATCCACCTTATATTTGAAACAAGGACTCGCTGCTTGAATCTGTAGCACACGCCACACTGTGACTGTATTCAGTCTAACCCGTTGTTGTGTACAACATAAAGGAACACAATTAAAATTGGGTACCGTCAAATTTACGAGTTTCGTAGATGCACACACAAACGATAACTGCTTTGTAGATAGGTTTTCCACACTTTGCTTAAGCATACTTGATTCAGGTATGTTGTTGCTTCTCTCTCAGCTCCCATAAATACACAGGAGGAGAGTGTTGCTCAATCACATCGTATGTAATTCTGTTCGATTTCCCATTATATTGTGTGTCATTTATGTATCCTTTATATGAATACAGAATAACGTTATAATTTCAGAAGTAGTAGTATTCCTTACTATAAGATTGTTTCGATAATGTAATAAGAAGACGAAGATTATCATCAGAACTATGTGATAGTGCAATATTAGTGCAATACATTTCGAACAATCTGATCACACATAATATACTTGTTAAGAACATTTATATATATAAAAAGTAGAAGGTCAACTAGACTGGAAATAAGTGGTGGTGGTGGTGGTGGTGGTGGTGGTAGGGGTAAAAGTAGACAAGGATAGTAATGATAAAAATAATGTGAAAACAATTTGACACCTAGTCACTCTGGATAATAAGCATATATTACCAGGATAGGTTTAAGGAGAGAACAAACTGGTAAATGCAGTGGGATGTGACACAATCGTTTTCATGTCGTCTAGGTTTTGAATGAAGCATGGAGCTCGTTCTTTCTTTGATTATGACCTTCACTGAACAATACGTTTTGTTGATGAAAGACAGAATTAAGCCTTTGTTTCAATGAAAGACTATTTGAATCACCTCTAAATGGTAAGGTGATGTAGACAGGCTTTTTCTCTACCAAGGCTACAGTAGGTCACACTGTGTCCTGAAATTTCCATCTATTGATAAATTTACGAGGACAACCATTCCCGATTAATGTCTTGGTGTAAAGCTAAACTGGTGGATATAGCACACCAATTTCATAATGTTGGACCAAAGCAGAGAAGCATGTTAACTTCTCAACATTTTAAATCACTAAAAGAACCACGAACAAACACTGATATTGTCTTGTTGAAGCCTGATAAAGGATCAGGCGTGGTTATCATGAACAAATGTGAATATAATGTTATAATATAATGTTATCCATCCTCAGTGATGAAAGTAAATTCATGCTTGATGTTCAATTGGGAGGTATTAACAAACTCATAGGGAAGAGTAAATTCAAACCTGGAAAAATGGTTACACATGAATATTATTGATAAAGAGGAATTTAATTTGTTAAAACCTATGGGTTCTGAGTATCCTCATTTATATCTGAACTATCCAAAATTGATCAATTAAATACTCCTTTACATCCAATTTTATCAATGTGCCGATCACCCACACATAACCTAGCCAAATGGCTAACAAAATTATTCCATCCTATTCGAAGACGTTTATGTAAGTATTCTGTAAAGGATTCTTTTCAATTGGTCGATCATTTCGGTGACATTAATATCAAAGGAAAAACTATGTGCTCATTTCACGTGAATTCCTTATTCACGTCAAATGTACCTTTAATAAAGACTATTGACATTTTATGTGACTATATATTTTCAAACAACCTTAAATTACCTATCACCTTAAAAATTCTTAAAGATTTATTACTTTTATGTACTGATAAAGTTCAATTGAGTTGAGTTTTGAAGGCGAATACTTTGGTCAGATTGATGGGGTTGCTATGGTTAGTCCGTTAGGACCATTACTAGCAGATGTGTTTATGGCACATGTGGAAAATTTGTCTGAAGACTTAATTGGAAACATGTCACTTTACAAGAGATATGTGGATGATATCTTAGTGATCGGTGAAAGAAAGGAAAATATAAACTGCCTATTGATTGTGTCACATCCCACTGCGTTTACCAATTTAAATGTGTGTGTGGTCACACATACATAGGGAGGAGCAATGGTGATCTGAAAATTAGTGTGGGTGAACATGTACCATAATGGTTGAAAAAACAAATAGAGTCGAATGACCCAAAAAGAGTAGAGGATAAACATCCATCATCCTCTATTGCCAAACATATAATCGAAACAGGTCATAAGATTGATCTTAACTCGGCTTTTGTTGTGTTGATTAAAAGTGTAAAAGAGGGGCGTATACTGAGGTTTATTGAAGGCTTAGCTATACGAAAATTCAAACAATTGATTGGTCACATAGCAGTGCCCACTGTTATCTTTGTCCTAGTCCATAACACTGATCGAATTCGCGTGATCGATTTATCAACTGAGTCGTTTGCATAAATAACTATGTCTACATATCACAGTGAAATAAATACTTTGCAAACGAAATACTACCGCATTACAATCGACACGGGATGATTCGATCAGTGGAAGGTAACCTGAGGATCTCGAAACTAACTTCCCCAAATGTCCAGTGCTATAAAAATGATAATACTACTACTACTACTAATAATAATAATAATAATAATAATTCGAATGAAATTGAAGAATCAATGGAGAGTATCCATAGTAAACTGAGTCAAAATAATGAAAGACAGATGTACGAATGTATAGTTAGTTTGTGCATGATTTATTTGTGAATGTGAACGATTTGTATGAAGGACTACAATTTGAGAGATTTGTGTATGACATCTACACACACTACTTACGAGTAACTAGAAGTGAGTTGCACAATTCTCTTAGTGTATTTCACTGATTGATCTCTAACTAATCAGTTATTGATTGCTTAATGTATTCCCTACTGGTTCAACCATATGGATTGGTCAGTTTTCCATTTGTCTGAACTGACACTTTGCAGTTCGTGCTGTGTTGAACACCATGAATGTGAGTTTTATTCAGGTGAACGATTGTTTTTTGCAGAACAATATATCTAAGGAGAAGCCATGACAGTTTGTGTCTGTTACCCACTCCTGATGCTCAACTTCGGTGGTCTTGACAAGGTATTCAACAGAGCTTCCTAACTTGAGAATGCTATCATTATTGTTATTGTTATTACTACTGTTATTAACACACAGAAAAGCATTGGTTTTCCCATATACAATTAAATCACATTTGAACTCACTTGATGTTGGAAATTTGTGGGATCCCTAGCAGACACTGGAACACCACTACTATATTATACATGTAATCCACCTACAAATTAAACCACAATAATAAATAAACCACAATAGTCTGCATGAATTCTTCTCCAGTACTCAGACGATACTTGTCATGGAGTACACTTCGAAGTACGACTCTCCGACTTATGACATCTTCCACAATTGTTTTCTCTACCATATATATCTGGATTTATTTCCGACCACGAACACGTGAGCCTTGTTAGCAATTTCATATTCTCAACCAACAAATGTCCACTATGAAGATCTTGAAGGACAGATTTACGTAATGGATGAAGAATAACAACGCCATCACTTGACTACAAAATACCATCGGGAGTAGTGGATAACTCATCTCGTTTCCGGAAATAGACTTGACTGGAAATCAAGCTCATTCACTGCACCATAGTTACTACATACTATTTTAATTTCTCGGAATGAAAGTATATGTTTGTGAATTAATTTTGCTTGTAAGTTGAGAATATTCACATTAGCAATCAACCGACCATGAAGTCAGAACTAGGTGAGCACAAATGAACGTATTATATTCGCAATTCGTGATCAGAGCGCAATCACGTACGAAGGAATCATCAATTAGTACAATTACCACAGCTACACAACCGAGCAACTAGTACACTTCACTGAACTTACACAGTGGTCAGACTTTAACTAGTACGCTCTAAGCTGCCCACATTCACTATCTACCGATTAACACAATGAAAACACAAATGTGCATTATTTTAAGATTATATTATACAATGTAAAATCAAATTTGTACACAATCAAAATCACATTCTTCTTCATTGTTCCATTCTAGTATTCTCCTTCTTTGAATACCATCATCCTATACCAATCAAAGGAGAATTGATAGAAAATAAAAATAAGAATTATTATCAAATCGCATTGAAACGATTAGTTAGATTAAACAAATTATTATCATAAATAATACAATTATCATTATTAACATCATCATTCACAACATCAACATCATCCACATTATCAGGATTATATTTATCAGTCCCATACACATCATCATCATCATCGTCATCCGCCTCATCATTTTCATTATCGTCACCGTTACACTGCTCATGATATCCGTAATCTACTTTATCCTCTCCATCATCTTCATCATCATCCGCTTCATTTTCATCATCATTATCATCATCACAATCTTCACACAACATTTGTCACATCCACAATCTTCATCATTCGCTTCATTATTATTATTATTATTATTATTATTATCATAATAATCAACATCATCGTCACAAACCTCATCGTATCCGAAATCTTCATCATCCACTTCATCATCTTCACCATTATCATCATCAACATCCTTACATAACTCATCATATCCCTTATATTCATCATCAGCTACATCATCATCATCGTCATCGACACAAAATGCATCATGTCCAAAATCTTTATCATCCCTTTCTTCAACTTCATCCTCCTCCTCATCATCAACATCCTTGTCATCACAAACCTTATCATATCCATAGTCCTCATCATAAGCTTCATCATCATCAACATCCTCACATAACTCATCATGTCCATAATCATCATCATCCGCTTCCCCTTCTGCAACATCATTATCATTATTGTCACATAACTCATCATATCCCTTATATTCATCATCAGCTACATCATCGTCAACATCATTTCCAAAATCTTTATCATCCCTTTCTTAAACTTCATCCACATCATCCTTATCATCATCATCATCATCATCATCATCAGCAGCAGCAGCAGCAGCAGCAGCAGCATTAGCAGCAGCAGGATCATCAACAGCAGCATTAGCAGCAGCAGGATCATCAACAGCAGCATTAGCAGCAGCAGGATCATCATCATCATAATTAGCGGCAGCATCATCATCATCAGCAGCAGCAGCAGCATCAGCATTAGCATCAGCATCAGCAGCAGCATTAGCAGCAGCAGCATTAGCATCAGCATCAGCAGCAGCAACAGCAACAGCAGCATAGAACATATTCATCATTATATTTGTAATAATTTCGTCAATCAGTGTCCTAAACAGTGTCAGCATAACCAAAAGAGTAATAATGATTATGATGAACAGCATTATTGTAATATTTTCAATGAAATTCGCAGAAGACAAATAACAGCCGTCTCCTGCGTATCCAACACTCAACTGATTTTTCTGATTGTTGCATGCTTATTAATACATTTAATTTACATTTGAATTTACACGATCGATACAATTGAATTGAATGCTAATCAATTAGCTGTAGATTAATTGATTGACCTTTGATTTAGTCTGTAAATATGATGATAAAAATAATGCGACAAACAATCGTCAGACGTGTAATTCGAGTTAATTTGTATACGACTCCCCTTGGTGTTTCTGTGCTTTATTCCAAATCTCCACTATTCATATATTGGCAAACAATGTGACTGGTAGCACTGGTAGCACACGCAGCTATCAAATTTTTAAGTAAAGCATCACATTCTTCTTTGGAAGCTAATAATGACGTTTACACTTTCAGCCTTCCCGAAAATTCCAAATCTAGTATTGACTATTCTGTTTCATTTATGTAAATTTTATAGGGAATGTTTAAACTGAAATCACCGGTAGAATACTTCCTGCTGTAATATACTACTTTTAGATCATATGATTAGGGTTGTGGAATTAGTGCAGCTCCTGTTGACACCGCTTTATCTCCAACATCAATAATGCTTCGACTTTTGTTGTAGGCAGCAAAAATCAACCTGAACATCATCACAGGGGAAGATATTTTCGAATATTCTGTTTTCTGGAGATTCTTGATAGATCTCACTGACTATTTCTACCAGTTATTGTGAACACTCTGTGTAAGCTTATATCCCTCATATTGACGATAGTCTATAGAAACTCATTCTTCATCCTTCATTATTATGAAGAGAATTGTAATCTATGTCAGCCTTCAGCGTCTTCATCTGAGATGTAATATTTTCAATAAGAAAATTTTCCAAACATTCTGAGATATTGTGTGATTCCTCATTGAATAGT
This sequence comes from Schistosoma mansoni, assembly GCF_000237925.1. Classification (NCBI taxonomy): domain Eukaryota; kingdom Metazoa; phylum Platyhelminthes; class Trematoda; order Strigeidida; family Schistosomatidae; genus Schistosoma; species Schistosoma mansoni. The sequence goes on along the minus strand of NW_017386026.1, from coordinate 1,432,092 downwards.
ACACCTGACCTAGATCACTTTCACCTAGTACTTCCAATTGAAACGATATGCAATATAGTAAAATATGTCAAATAGACGATCTCGTACTCCGATGATAAAACATAATCTATATTCCATTGGATAGGTTGCTTTTTATGAAACCACTTTTGGTTACGCCTCTGTTTATTTTGTAATTAGTTTTCTTACTATTTGCACTTTTCATCAATTCAATACAATTTGTACAATACCATTTTTGCCTGTAAAATTGTCGTTTAAAAAGCATAATCTTTCACCATTTGTTCCTGTTCGTCAACATACATAGCATGCATGACCCATTAATTATCTCACACAAATTTCCTGCTGCACACGTGAACTGTTGTAGTTTCTGAACAGACCAATCTATTCATTCTTCTCAAATCACATATTTTGACCTTGTCACTTATTGGCTTATTAACTCTGACTGTTTTTAAATAATCGTATGTGTGTGTGTGTGCGTGTGCTGATCGCTTATCCTATTCATTATATATTGTTACTTATTTTAGGTGTGACATAAAAATTGAGGAACGCTTGATTAGGTTGAGTTGGCACACTTGACTTCTCCGATCAGTTTGGTTTCGTTCTATTCTCTTGACCTCCTTCACTGTGATTATCTGATGCTGTCTTCCAATCATCAGTAATAAGGATAGGAGGTGTATTGACATTTAGCCATTAATCATTGCAGCTTGTAACACTGTGGTAGTTAAATCTCGTTCCAGCATATCCACCTTATATTTGAAACAAGGACTCGCTGCTTGAATCTGTAGCACACGCCACACTGTGACTGTATTCAGTCTAACCCGTTGTTGTGTACAACATAAAGGAACACAATTAAAATTGGGTACCGTCAAATTTACGAGTTTCGTAGATGCACACACAAACGATAACTGCTTTGTAGATAGGTTTTCCACACTTTGCTTAAGCATACTTGATTCAGGTATGTTGTTGCTTCTCTCTCAGCTCCCATAAATACACAGGAGGAGAGTGTTGCTCAATCACATCGTATGTAATTCTGTTCGATTTCCCATTATATTGTGTGTCATTTATGTATCCTTTATATGAATACAGAATAACGTTATAATTTCAGAAGTAGTAGTATTCCTTACTATAAGATTGTTTCGATAATGTAATAAGAAGACGAAGATTATCATCAGAACTATGTGATAGTGCAATATTAGTGCAATACATTTCGAACAATCTGATCACACATAATATACTTGTTAAGAACATTTATATATATAAAAAGTAGAAGGTCAACTAGACTGGAAATAAGTGGTGGTGGTGGTGGTGGTGGTGGGGGTAAAAGTAGACAAGGATAGTAATGATAAAAATAATGTGAAAACAATTTGACACCTAGTCACTCTGGATAATAAGCATATATTACCAGGATAGGTTTAAGGAGAGAACAAACTGGTAAATGCAGTGGGATGTGACACAATCGTTTTCATGTCGTCTAGGTTTTGAATGAAGCATGGAGCTCGTTCTTTCTTTGATTATGACCTTCACTGAACAATACGTTTTGTTGATGAAAGACAGAATTAAGCCTTTGTTTCAATGAAAGACTATTTGAATCACCTCTAAATGGTAAGGTGATGTAGACAGGCTTTTTCTCTACCAAGGCTACAGTAGGTCACACTGTGTCCTGAAATTTCCATCTATTGATAAATTTACGAGGACAACCATTCCCGATTAATGTCTTGGTGTAAAGCTAAACTGGTGGATATAGCACACCAATTTCATAATGTTGGACCAAAGCAGAGAAGCATGTTAACTTCTCAACATTTTAAATCACTAAAAGAACTACGAACAAACACTGATATTGTCTTGTTGAAGCCTGATAAAGGATCAGGCGTGGTTATCATGAACAAATGTGAATATAATGTTATAATATAATGTTATCCATCCTCAGTGATGAAAGTAAATTCATGCTTGATGTTCAATTGGGAGGTATTAACAAACTCATAGGGAAGAGTAAATTCAAACCTGGAAAAATGGTTACACATGAATATTATTGATAAAGAGGAATTTAATTTGTTAAAACCTATGGGTTCTGAGTATCCTCATTTATATCTGAACTATCCAAAATTGATCAATTAAATACTCCTTTACATCCAATTTTATCAATGTGCCGATCACCCACACATAACCTAGCCAAATGGCTAACAAAATTATTCCATCCTATTCGAAGACGTTTATGTAAGTATTCTGTAAAGGATTCTTTTCAATTGATCGATCATTTCGGTGACATTAATATCAAAGGAAAAACTATGTGCTCATTTCACGTGAATTCCTTATTCACGTCAAATGTACCTTTAATAAAGACTATTGACATTTTATGTGACTATATATTTTCAAACAACCTTAAATTACCTATCACCTTAAGAATTCTTAAAGATTTATTACTTTTATGTACTGATAAAGTTCAATTGAGTTGAGTTTTGAAGGCGAATACTTTGGTCAGATTGATGGGGTTGCTATGGTTAGTCCGTTAGGACCATTACTAGCAGATGTGTTTATGGCACATGTGGAAAATTTGTCTGAAGACTTAATTGGAAACATGTCACTTTACAAGAGATATGTGGATGATATCTTAGTGATCGGTGAAAGAAAGGAAAATATAAACTGCCTATTGATTGTGTCACATCCCACTGCGTTTACCAATTTAAATGTGTGTGTGGTCACACATACATAGGGAGGAGCAATGGTGATCTGAAAATTAGTGTGGGTGAACATGTACCATAATGGTTGAAAAAACAAATAGAGTCGAATGACCCAAAAAGAGTAGAGGATAAACATCCATCATCCTCTATTGCCAAACATATAATCGAAACAGGTCATAAGATTGATCTTAACTCGGCTTTTGTTGTGTTGTTTAAAAGTGTAAAAGAGGGGCGTATACTGAGGTTTATTGAAGGCTTAGCCATACGAAAATTCAAACAATTGATTGGTCACATAGCAGTGCCCACTGTTATCTTTGTCCTAGTCCATAACACTGATCGAATTCGCGTGATCGATTTATCAACTGAGTCGTTTGCATAAATAACTATGTCTACATATCACAGTGAAATAAATACTTTGCAAACGAAATACTACCGCATTACAATCGACACGGGATGATTCGATCAGTGGAAGGTAACCTGAGGATCTCGAAACTAACTTCCCCAAATGTCCAGTGCTATAAAAATGATAATACTACTACTACTAATACTACTACTACTACTACTAATAATAATAATAATAATAATTCGAATGAAATTGAAGAATCAATGGAGAGTATCTATAGTAAACTGAGTCAAAATAATGAAAGACAGATGTACGAATGTATAGTTAGTTTGTGCATGATTTATTTGTGAATGTGAACGATTTGTATGAAGGACTACAATTTGAGAGATTTGTGTATGACATCTACACACACTACTTACGAGTAACTAGAAGTGAGTTGCACAATTCTCTTAGTGTATTTCACTGATTGATCTCTAACTAATCAGTTATTGATTGCTTAATGTATTCCCTACTGGTTCAACCATATGGATTGGTCAGTTTTCCATTTGTCTGAACTGACACTTTGCAGTTGAACTTTGTGTTGAACACCATGAATGTGAGTTTTATTCAGGTGAACGATTGTTTTTTGCAGAACAATATATCTAAGGAGAAGCCATGACAGTTTGTGTCTGTTACCCACTCCTGATGCTCAACTTCGGTGGTCTTGACAAGGTATTCAACAGAGCTTCCTAACTTGAGAATGCTATCATTATTGTTATTGTTATTACTACTGTTATTAACACACAGAAAAGCATTGGTTTTCTCATATACAATTAAATCACATTTGAACTCACTTGATGTTGGAAATTTGTGGGATCCCTAGCAGACACTGGAACACCACTACTATATTATACATGTAATCCACCTACAAATTAAACCACAATAATAAATAAACCACAATAGTCTGCATGAATTCTTCTCCAGTACTCAGACGATACTTGTCATGGAGTACACTTCGAAGTACGACTCTCCGACTTATGACATCTTCCACAATTGTTTTCTCTACCACATATATCTGGATTTATTTCCGACCACGAACACGTGAGCCTTGTTAGCAATTTCATATTCTCAACCAACAAATGTCCACTATGAAGATCTTGAAGGACAGATTTACGTAATGGATGAAGAATAACAACGCAATCACTTGACTACAAAATACCATCGGGAGTAGTGGATAACTCATCTCGTTTCCGGAAATAGACTTGACTGGAAATCAAGCTCATTCACTGCACCATAGTTACTACATACTATTTTAATTTCTCGGAATGAAAGTATATGTTTGTGAATTAATTTTGCTTGTAAGTTGAGAATATTCACATTAGCAATCAACCGACCATGAAGTCAGAACTAGGTGAGCACAAATGAACGTATTATATTCGCAATTCGTGATCAGAGCGCAATCACGTACGAAGGAATCATCAATTAGTACAATTACCACAGCTACACAACCGAGCAACTCGTACACTTCACTGAACTTACACAGTGGTCAGACTTTAACTAGTACGCTCTAAGCTGCCCACATTCACTATCTACCGATTAACACAATGAAAACACAAATGTGCATTATTTTAAGATTATATTATACAATGTAAAATCAAATTTGTACACAACCAAAATCACATTCTTCTTCATTGTTCCATTCTAGTATTCTCCTTCTTTGAATACCATCATCCTATACCAATCAAAGGAGAATTGATAGAAAATAAAAATAAGAATTATTATCAAATCGCATTGAAACGATTAGTTAGATTAAACAAATTATTATCATAAATAATACAATTATTATTATTAACATCATCATTCACAACATCAACATCATCCACATTATCATGATAATATTCATCAGTCTCATATACTTTATCATAATCATCATTATCATCCTAAATCGTCATTATTATGGCAAATTGATGAGTGACCATGATTTCGATTACTTCCAGTTCAAGCTGAAGTCAACGCGTTTTTGATGAAAAACACATTTGCGGACCACTGAATTTTAGGTTAGTGTTAATTCTATCAAAGCGTCCAAATGACCCGATTGAGATACGCGCAAAATCGAAGTTCCAAAACAACGATTTGTCTACAAAAGCGGTTCTATTATTATATAAACACAAAGTTTAATTACAAACCTCAACTTGTGAGGTGTCTAGGCGTTTAACGCGTCGTTCAAGAATGGAATAGTAAAGGCTTCCATAGTACAAAGACAGCCGATGGCTGTGTCGAAATCGGACAACAGTTTATGAACAATCGAAACTCGAACCAAGAGCAAACAATATGGAAACTGTTGTGTTTAAACAAATCCGCAACTGTGGATAACCGTTACAGTAATTAAAGTACAGTAATTACAATGACAAATACAATGATAAGTACAATAAACATTATAAGTATATGGGAACGTTTCCGAATGTTACAGTACAACTTGCGTTACAATGTAAATGTGGAAATTGTTAAGTATACAACTTCTTACTGAATATGAATAAGTAGTATAAAACAATAAACAAAGAAGTGGAAGGAAGCAGAACAATCGTGCTCATAAAAAGTGTCTACTTAAGTAGTATAATTAAACTTAATGAATTTGTTTGTTGTAATCTGGTAGTTTTGAACTAATTTTTTTTTCAATATTCAAATTGGATTAATATTTCATTAAGTAAACTTGACTCCAAACTATGCATGAATTTAAATTGTGTTTTGTTTTTCTGTAAAATAGAGATTCCACAACGTTGGGAACGTTTTTATCATCAAGCTGATTATAATTTCTGTGATTTCATACGAATCAGGTGAGTTTTACATTTTTATTTGTTCTTTTAAAACTTAATGATAATACAATTAAGG